>NW_027362094.1:45000-115164 GCF_039654945.1 Dendrobates tinctorius
TGGTTGCAACATGACAAAATACAGAAAAGTACATGGGCTATGAATACTTTTTCAAGGCACTGTATGTACAGTATGTAATCCTAGTTTTGCTACTAAATCAAAACTCAGAAACCAAAGAGGAGAAAAATCTCCATAATTAATAAATTTCAACACAACTGTCTACCTCACAAAGTGTACAAACTGGTAAAAATGTTCTAACCTCCTTCTTGTTATAGTCTAAAATAGGACTGCTACTTGCCATTGAATACAACAGCCTGTTGCACTTGCTTGTTTTTCAGATATGAACCTAACTTTTCTCGTCCATTCCTTTCTTGTAAAAAGCCATGCGTTACATTTTTTAACCCCTTAACGACATGGGTATTTTTGGTTTTGCATTTTCATTTTTCCCTCCCCTTCTTTCCAGAGCCATAACTTTTTTATTTTTCTATCTATATGGCCATGTGAGGGCTTATTTTTTGCAGAACAAGTTGTACTTTTAAATGACACCATTGGTTATACCATGTCATGTAATCGAAAGCAGGAAAAATTTCCAAGTGCGGTGAAATTGCAAAAAAAGTGCAATCCCACACTTGTTTTTTGCTTGGCTTTTTTGCTAGGTTCACTAGATGCTAAATCTGACCTGCCAGTATGATTCTCCAGGTCATTGCGAGTTCATAGACACCAAACATGTCTATGTCCTCTTTTAGCTAAGTGGTGAAAAAAAAATTCCAAAGTTCGCTAAAAAAAAAAAAAAAAAAAAAAAAAAATTTGCTCAATTTTCCCAAGACCCGTGGCGTCTCCATTTTTCAAGATCTGGGGTTGGGTGAGGGCTTATGTTTTCCGTGCCGGGCTGACGTTTTTAATGATACCACATTTGTGCAGATACCTTCCTTTGATCGCCCGTTATTGGATTTTATTGCAATGTCTTGGCGACCAAAAAAAACGCAATTCTGGCATTTTGAATTTTTTCTCGCTACGCCGTTTAGTGATCGGGTCAATGCTTTTTACTTTTTGATAGATCGGGCGATTCTGAAAGCGGCAATACCTAATATTTGTATGTGGGATTTTTTTTTTTAACGGTTTTATTTTGATTGGGGCGAAAGGGGGGTGATTTGAACTTTTAGGTTTTTTTTTAATTTTTTTTTATTTTTGGCATGCTTCAATAGCCTCCATAGGAGGCTAGAAGCATGTGCAACCCGATCGGCTCTGCTACAGATGGGTGATGAGCAGATTGCCCATATGTAGCAGATTTACTGCTGTGCTTTCAGCGCCGACCACCGGGTGGCGCTGAAAGCCATATGCCTGGAACAACCATAGAGGCCTCTGGTTGTCCAGGCAACATGACGCAGACCCCCGATCTCGTGACGGGGTCGGCGATGAGGTCATTTCCGGCCCTGCGGCCGGAAATGCTATTTAAATGCCCGCTGTCAGCTTTGACAGCGGGATTTAACTAGTTAATAGGCGCGGGTGGATGGCAATTCCGCTCACGTCTATTGCGGGCACATGTCAGCTGTTCATAACAGCTGACATGTCCCGACTTTGATGCGGGCTCAGCGCCGGAGCCCTCATCAAAGCAGGGAAGATGTCTGATGACGGACTGTGTCCGTCATTGGACATTAAGGGGTTAATCTTAAAGAAAGTTACCTTTTAATTTTTGCATACCTGTTTTTAATTGTCTAATTTAAAAAGTGCAACCGAACCCACAATGGGGACTCTGTATGTTGTTACCGCAGGTTCATTACTACTTATAAACCTCCTTGTAGCTACTTCACAATGTATTTTCTTAGAGTTGAGGTGCATTTTTTGGGTATAGAGAAATAACTAAAAATGAAAAATAACACAAAATCCATAAAACGTGAAAGTTTGGCAAACGATTTAATAATTCAATTCAGCAAACCACAACATTATTGCTGATTGTTGTCACAAATTTCTTTCCGTGTGTAACTATACTTAACCCCTTAATGACTATGATACGCCTTTTACTGGCGGCAGGGTACTAACCGCTTTTTAATGGCACTGAGTAATAAGGGTATAGTCGGAATTTCACCGGGGTCTCGGCTACCGGGGGAAGCGGAGACAGAGAACAGGATTCGGGTTGGTTTTTACGGGCACCAGTGTTGCAATCATTGTTATTAATGATATAACAACTGTTAAAAAAAAAAAGAAAACAAATTTGATTTTCCATTTAATTTCTCTCTCCTCTGATGTAATCGCACATAAGAAATTTTTCCTATTGTTCATTTTGATCACTGTGATAGACCCTATCACAGTGATCAAAATGAAAAAAGTAAATCAAACCCCCCTTTATCACCCCCTCAGTTAGGAAAAAATAATAAAATAAAAAAAATATATATATATATGTTTTTCCATTAGGGTTAGAGTTGGGCTAAGGTGAGTTGGGCTAAAGTTAGAGTTGTGCTTATGGTTGGGATTATGGTTAGGGATGTGTTAGAGTTAAGTTTGTGGTTAGGGTTATGGTTAGGGTTGGGATTAGAGATAGTGGTGTGTTGGGGTTAGCGTTGTGGCTAGGGTTATGGTTAGGTTTGGGATTAGGGTTTGAGTTAGAATTGGGGGCTTTCCACTGTTTAGGCACATCAGGGGGTCTCCAAACACGACATGGTGCCACCATTGATTCCAGTCAACTTTGCGTTCAAAAAGTCAAACGGTGCTCCCTCCCATGCACCCAGACAGTGGCTATTCCCCACATGTGGGGTATCGGCATACTCAGGAGAAATTGCACAACAAGTTTTGTGGTCCATTTTCTCCTGATACCCTTGTGGAAACAAAAATGGTTCCAAAGAAAATTTTGTGTAAAAAGGTTCATTTTTTCCTTCCACATTGCTTTAGTTCTCGTGAAGCACCTGAAGTGTTAATAAACTTCTTGAATGTGGTTTTCCGCACATTGAGGGATGCAGTTTTGAGTATGGTGTCACTTTTGGGTATGTTCTGTTATATTGACCCCCCAAACTCACTTCAAATGTGAGGAGGTCATTAAAAAAATGGTTTTGTAAATTGTTGGAAAAATAAGAAAACGCTGGTCAACTTTTAACCTTTATAACGTCCTTGCAAAGAAAACTATGTTTCTAAAATTGTCCTGATGTAAAGTAGACATGTGGGTAATATTTATGAACTATTTTGTGTGACATCACAGATTTAATTGTACAAAAATTAAAAAAAGTTTTAAAATTGCAAACTTTTTGCAAAATTCTTTTTTCTTTTATAAACAAGTTATATTAAAGAAAATTTACCACTAACATGAAGTACATTATGTCAGGAAAAAAAACAATCTCAGAATCAGTTGGATACACTGAAGCGTATACACTCAAACTGACAGTGGTCAGAATTGTAAAAATTGGCTTAGTCAAGTACCAAATTGTCTGTCACTAAGGGGTTAATCATTGAATCTCAAGGAAAAAAAAACACAAATATAAAAGCCAAATGCTAACCAGCAATGGGAATATTAGGAAAAAAAACAAAACACCACCACATGTGTATACAGGATAGATTGGTCCCATTGATGAAAGTATAGACACAAACCAAATACAAGAGTCTACAGTATAAAAAAGGTACATCTTTATTTGTAACATAAAATTATATGCAAATTGCCTCTTCAGCGAGGAAGAGGACTTGAACTCTATAGCACCATCTGTTGGTAGTAGTGATTCTACAAGTCACAATTAACCCTTTAACAAGTCTTGTAATATGACTTAGGATAAAAGCCAAATTAGAATCTCAATTTGCAGACACGGTGTTTCAGGCTACTGGCCCTCATCAGTGCAAAGTATGAGAACTGATTTGGCTAGGTGAGAGGCTCTGGACTGAGGTCTAAGGGGTAAGGTTTCTCCTTGTGGAGAGTGACATACCAGCTCTGGCATGTCAAGGTAAGGAGGCTTCTTCGCCGTGCAATGCTCCTCTGGGAAAATAATATGCAAATTGCCTCTTCAGCAAGGAAGAGGACTTGAACTCTATAGCGCCACCTGCTGGTAGTAGCGATCCTTCAAGTCACAATCAACCCTTTAACGAGTCTTGTAACATAAAAATTAAAATTTGAAAGGGGTGGGAATGAATGACGAGGTGGAAAGCAGACGTGATGACACAGGACAATTACATAGTATAATATAAATAAATATGCATCAAGTTGATAAAAATATGCAAATATCATAGGAATATATTCAAAACAATATAATGCAAAATATAAGCAAAAAGTGCATACGTGTATAATACTGATAAGATGGTTTGAATGCCTGGATAGAAAATTGAAGGCAAGTGATGTTGCAAGGTTTGCAAATTATAACGCTGATAAGAAAAGGTAGAAGTAAGGTAAAGTGCATGTGAATATAAGATGTAATAAGATCTTAGTGTGTAGAATATATATGCGGTGGTCTAATTCTCACCAAGTGGTGTGGGGAAACCACATATAAACCAGTATATCAATCAATATATTAGGAAAAGCGTTTACATTACCTGGGTGTCAGTACAATGTCCCTGGATAGGTCCACCCCAACGCACGTTTCAGCATCTGCCTTCATCAGGGGGTGGCGTCCTCCATAAACAGGGGAGGACGTGCGCATGCATAGGAAATATACCAAGCATCATCACATCACTGCCCCATGTGACCCCAAGGCCGCGATCACATGACGCGGCAACAGGAGGAAGTGGAACCCGGAGGCGAAGACACCTGGAACGCTATGCAGGCATGCGTTCCATCCAGTCCGCGGCAATTGCAATGCTACGAACAGGAGCTGACATGCCTCCTCCCCTACCTGTCAGATGCTGCTCCGATGCTTTCCAGTGCCCAAGCATTGCAGAGTATCAGATCAGCGATCTGTCACTGCACAGTGATGTCCCATACTGGGACAATGTAAAAAAGTTATTAAAAAGTATAAAAACCATATATAAAAAAATCCCCAAATAAACAAAAAAAGAAACACTATTAATCCAATAAATACACTTATTTATGTAAAAAAAACAAACAATAAAAGTACTCATTTGGTATCGTCCGGAATGATGAGAACTATAAAATTGGCCCACTAATTTACTCCTTCAGCGAACACCATAAAAAAAAAAGGAGGCTAAAAACAATGCTTTACCAGGGGCGTAACTACCACGGTCACAGCAGTCACCACTGCGACCGGGCGTAGTCAGGGGCCCGGCAGGTCAGCCATATCTCCCAACTGTCCCTATTCTCGCAGGACAGCCCTGTTTTTGGTCCCCACCCGTGTCCCGCCCAGGATTCTATTTTTCCCGCACTGCACTGAGACACCACACCCACCCATGCACCCCATCCTCGCCCTCCCCCAGAGACCCACCGCAGCCCCCCACAGCCTGCAATGATGTCGCTAGGCTGTTCTTTAATGTGCTCACAGGAGGGGAGGAGTCAGGGGTCACATGATAAGGGGCCTCAGTGTATGCAGCACTCTGCTGTGCTGGTTGTCATGGTGCTGGATGAGGGAAAGTTTATGTCTGGGGTCAGGAGGGGTTTACAGGGTGTGCGGAGCGGAGCCGCGAGTGTACGAGGTGTACGGAGCGGAGCCGTGAGTGTACAAGGTGTACGGAGCGGAGCCGTGAGTGTACAAGGTGTACGGAGCGGAGCCGCATCTGTACAAGGTGTGCAGAGCCGCGTGTGTACGAGGTGTACGGAGCAGAGCCACACGTGTGCGAGGTGTACGGAGCGGAGATGTGTGTGTATTTTGACATGGGGGACCCCCCATTTTAAACTTTGCACCAGAGCCCATAACTTTGGAGTTACTCCACTGTGCTTCACCATACCGCTAAACAAAAAGTGAAATAAAATGTGATCAAAAAAACAAATGGAAATAAATAAACTGTACTGTTAAAAACACCATCTTGCCCCGCAAAAAAAAAAGCTGCCACAAAGATCTAAAAGTGGAAAAATAAAGTTACAGCTCACAGTAGAGATTTTCTTTAAAATAGTTTCTATTTTATAAAAGCGCCAAAATATAGAAAGACTATATAAAAGTGGTATCGCTGTAATTAACTAGTGATGAGCAAACATGCTCGCCACTACTCGTTACTCGCTCGAGTATCACTGTACTCACTGTACTCGGCGAGCACCGAGCATTTCCGGCATTATTCGGTGGGAGCTCGCGTCCCCGTCCTGCATGTTTGGCGCTCTTTAGAGAGCCAATCAACATGCAGGGATTGTTTGCCATGCACTGTAATGCCGCTGCCATCTTTGTTGTGGTATTACAGTGATTGGCTGGCGGCACAGCGTCATCAGGTCTATATCAGACCTGGCGCCGCCTTGCTCGGTGCAGTCGCCTCTGGAATAAGTGAAGGGAGAGTTGCTGCCGAGATAGGGAGAGATTTGGGCTTTTATTAGTTAGTGTGGGTATACCATTGTTGAATCAACAGATCCAGCTAAACCAACAGTCCGTCTAAGGACTAATTACGAGGTATATAGATTGCAGCGCTAAGTATGCAGAGAGTGTAAGTGCGTATATACAGTACATATCAGTGCAAGGCCTGCAGGCACTGTATCTGGGTATACAGATATCAGTAGAAGGCAGGCATTAATTTTGCCATTCTTCATTGCATATATCAAGAGGGTCCATTCCATTACTGCTGCTGCCTTTTACATATATTGACCCCAGGTATCAGTGGCTAATTTTTTTTGCATCTTAATTCTGACAATTTTATTCCAAAGCAATCCAGAATCCCTTTTTTACTCCATTTGCTTGTTGACAGTGCAGACTACAGCCAGATCGTTTTGATAGTACAGTGTGAAAATAGAGCAATTTTAAACGGGTCAGGCATCACATCTGAGTGTGCAGAAAAATCTACCAATTTTGTGGTACTGTAGAATTTTTTTTTTTGTAGTGTCTTATACAATTTTTTCACACCATTTTGCTGTCAAAAATTATTTAGCTACAGGGCAGATATTTTACACTGGGTTTTGTCCGCCACATGGATGGCAAATCATTGCGCTAAAAATTTTGCCATTTCAGGCCTCCATAGAATTTTTTTTGTTGTGCCATAGCCTACGTAGGCTTGTTTCACATTAGTGTTTGTGTGTGCAGCATTTGATCTGCATAGATTCACATATGTACATATATTTAAGATGGTGTACGCAGGGACATGCGTTTGCCTGCTTGTGTACCCATGCGTCATTTCGCGGTGTCCGGCAAACACAACATGTTGCATTTTTTGAGGCGTCAAAAATCCGTCAAATATGTACAGGCATGCACATAGGTGCATAAAAATAACACATTACTGTCTAGGGAACGCATTGGTACGCAAGGACATGCATACGCATGCTTTCAAAATGTAAATAGAAATCCCATGAGACACGCCCATTTTAGTCTGGTGTCATATCTAACGCATGCGCATAAACAACGCAAAAGCATGCAAAAACGCATACAAGCGCACACTTTTTTTCCCGTCATGCATAAGATGATGTGCATAACGCATGCGGATGATACGCTGCAGACTCAAACGCTAATGTGAACCTAGCCTTATTTATAATTTTGCTGGCCCAAAAAAAAAAAAATATACATGGTAGATATTTGAAAGTGGGCTATCTCCACCAGATTCCTCTTCAATCTGTAGGCTAAAAATAGTGGCATTTGAGGGCTCCATTAAACTGTTTATGCTGTGTCTTACCCTAATTCTATATGATGTACAATACAAAATAATATTGTGGTACCGTGTTAGCCAGAAAAATAGATGTCCCCCCCAAAAATTGAGAAAAGTATTCAAGGTGTGATACCTTTATTGGTTAACCAGAGAAATTATATTTGCAAGCAAGCTTTCAGGGCTCAGAAGGCCCCTTAATCAGGGTGTGGAAGTGGAAGCAGAGGTGGTGGATGATATAGTAACTGACCCAACCTGGCAGATCTTCAGATCTCTAATAGAACATTTCCACCTCATTTGCATGTGTAACAAAAACCTTAAATTGATTTCCTTGGCCTGTATCACCTCATGTCCTGTTGTAATTCCTATTTAAATGGTGCCATCTCTTCTCAGTAATTCCCTTGTAATCTAGCCTGATGAAGGGGCCTTCTGAGTCCTGAAAGCTTGCTTGCAAATATAATTTCTCTAGTTAGCCAATAAAAGGTATCACACCTTGAAAACTTTTCTCAATTTTTTGGTGGAACATAAGTATTTACACCTAATTCTATATAGTATTTTTCTGTAAAAAAACAAAACAAAACAAAATACAGGCCACACATTGAGAAGTGTGGTATCTCCATCAGACACCTAATCTATCTGTGGGCTTCAAATTGTTGCATTTCAGGCCTATATTCCACTGTATTTGCTATGTCTTACCCTAGTTAATGACACCACTTTGATAACAAAAAGTAATTTTTTACCTACATTCCAGATATTTCCAAGTGTGGTTTTCCCGCACACAGATCACATACAAGTTCGCTCCCAATTCAGCCATTTGTAATGAACGTGGAAAATATTGTAGTCCATTTAAAATGGACAAGGCGCGTGGCAAGGGACGGGGAAGTGGACGTGATGGTGATGGTGCATGCAGAGGCCGAAGCCGTGGGCAAGCTGAAATTGCGCCACAAAAAACACCGACATCTTTTTGCATGAGCTTCCTATCTGATTTCATGGGGGACCGCAGAATAGCAATATGGAAAACAGAGCAGTGTCAAAAAGTTGTTGGTTGGATAGCAGATAATGCTTCCAGTCACTTTTCCACCACCACTGGCACCCTGTCTTTCACACGGTCAAGTTTGAGAAGCTGTGAGTCTGGACCGCATATTCCTCACCCTGATGCTCCTTCCTCCCACCATGCTGAGTGCACAGAGACAACTGATCCCACACTTGGACACTCCAAAGAGCTGTTCACTTTTTCCATTTATAGATTTGAGCCTCTCGCCCGGTCCACTTGAAGAGAGGCAAGAGGAGATCACGTGTAGCGATGTCCAAATATTTGAGCAGCCACGTTCACATGAAGGTGACGATGGGAACGTGTCACAAGAGGTGGACGATGATGAGACAATTGCCGGAAAGTCAGGAGGAGGACCAGGGTGCGGAAGTGGAAGCCGAGGTGGTGGATGATATAGTAACTGACCCAACCTGGCAGGAGGACATGCAGAGCGAGAACAGCAGCACACAGGGGGAGTGAGGCATAGCATCCCAACAGGCAGGAAGAAGCAGTGTGGTGTCCGCAGACAGAAGGCAGGCAACCATTCCTTGTAACACCAACACAATGAAAGTTGTCAGTACAACTCTTAGGTCTTCCAAAGTCTGGTTGTTTTTTAAAGACTCTGCCAATAACCCCAAACAGGCCATTTGCACCACCTCCCATGCCCGCATCAGCAGGGGTAGCAAAATTACTTGTCTCATCACCACCAGCATAATCAGACACATGGCAGCAAAGCACTCAACTTTATGGGCCGAACACTAGGCTCCAGGAACAGTGTCTGTGGGCGAAAACACTGCTTCTTCCGCTGTTGTGCGTGCAAGCCAATCCCCTGTCCATGTTGCATGTGACAATACCTCCTGCCCTGCACCCATCATTGCCCACACTCAACTACCATCATCATCAAGCATATCCACATCTTTGTCCCAGCGCAGCTTTCAGTTGTCCATACTCCAGTCATCAGAACGCAAGCGTAAATATGCAGACAACGTCCCACAGTCCACAGTACTAAAGTCACATTTCTCATTTGCTTGCAGTCGAAATGTGACCTTTTAGGCTTGTGGAGATGGAAGTTTTCCGCAACCAGATGATGGTGGCCGTCCCAAGGTACTGATTCTCTAGCAGCCACTATTTCTCCCGGTGTGCCATCCCAGCATTACATAGGCATGTGTCTCTCAACATTACCCATGCCCTGAACAATGCTGTTACTGGGAAAGTCCACCTAACCACGGACACGTGGACATGTGCTTGTGGGCAGGGACGCTACATCTCACTGATGGCACACTGGGTTAACATACTGTAGTGGAAGCCGGGACCCAGAGGGACCTTGGGATGGAACAAATCCTCCCGACGCCGAGGATTGTGGGCCCTATGACAGTCAGGGTTGCCCCCACAGTCTACAGCTCCTGCATCTCATCCTCCTCTTAAGCCTCCATTTCTGAAATTACCACATCAGTCACATGCAGGAAGCACTGCCTCAGCCATGCATTAACAGGCTGTACTGAAGCTAATAAGCTTATGTGACAAACCGCACAATGCTGAAGAGTTGCAGACAACTATGAAAGAGTTGACAGATCTGTGACTGACACTGCTGAACCTACAGCCAGGCATGGTCATGTGTGACAATGGCCAGAATCCGGTGGTGGCTCAGAGGTGAGGAGAGCTCACGCACGTACCACGCCTGGTCCATGTGCTTAACCTCATTGTTCAACGGTTTCCCAAAACCTACCCAGAGCTGCCAAATCTGCTTGTCAAAGTATGCCGCCTGTGTGCCCATTTTAGAAAGTCAGCTACAGCTTCTGCCGCCCTTGCCGTGCTTCAGCAGCGTTTGCAAATTCCAGCTCACCGACTGGTGTGCGATGTCTCCTTGCATTGAAACTCAACACCGCACATGTTGGAAGGGATTTGTGAGCAGAAGAGGGCAGTTGTTGACTATCAGCATCAACAAGGCCGTCGGTATTCAGTTCAGATTCCACACCTAAGACCTCAGGAGTGGACATGAATGTCAGACATATGTACGACATAACTAGCATCACCATCCCGCATCTCTGTCTTCTGAAATGCTCTTTGCTCACAAAGAGGTGGCATTGGAGGCTGAGCACGATGAGATGGAGCAAGGAGGCATACAGGGCAATTACACACAGCCCAGCCTCATGTCATCCCTACGTGGATTGGTTGACAATGAGAAACAGGAGGAAGAACAGGAGCTACTTTCACGCACTATAGACGATACTGCAAGCACAACTATCATACCGTCTGTTCAGCGTGCATGGCCTGAGGACATGAAGGGGAGGAGGAGGAGAGCATGGTCAGTTGGCCTTTTGGTGAGGACACAGAACTCTTGCCTGTTAGGAGTCTGCCACGCATGGTTGACTTTGTTGCGCTGCCTTTCCCATGACCCTCATTGTCAAAATTTTGGCTGACAGTCACTACTGGTTGGAGACACTTCTACACCCACACTACAAGGAGAGTTTTCAATCTCTTCTTCCAGAGGCAGACAGGTGTACTAAAATGTTGCAGTACCAGAAGGCCCTTCTTGCGGAATTATTAAAAAAATTCCCATCTGAAAATACTGGCGGCAGAGGTCACAGTTCGTTGGACAACCGAGATGTACAGGTGAGAGAGACAACTCCAATATGGGAGAAGGAACACTGGCAAAGGTCTGGGAGAGTATTCTCAGATGCTACCATCGCAGTGGCTCCGAGGCGCGGCGTACATCAGTACAAAAATGGAAGGATTCAACGATGTCAGGTGATGGTTAAAAACCAATATTTATCATCAAAATGGCATTAAAATATTCTCAGGCACTGAATGTCTGGCAACACTGCATGGAAACACAAATCTATGCGTTTCGACGTAAGGTCTTTTTCGAGATCTCAGAGACGCAGGGTACTGTCACAAGGAGTGCAAAGTTTTGGAAGATGTCGAGTGAGTACCTGGCTGACCGTACTAATGTCCTCCAAGATTCCTCTGTGCCTTTTAATTATTGGGTTTCAAAGCTGGATAAGTGGCATGAGCTGGCTTCTTGGAGGTCCTGGTCTATCCTGCTGCTAGCGTTTTGTCAGAGCACGTCTTTAGTGCCGCTGGTGGAATTATAACTGTTAAGCGCATCCGCCAGTCAACTGAAAATGCTGACAGGCTGACTCTTATAAAAATGAACAAGGGCTGGATTGGGCCAGACATCTGTACACCACCACATGATAACAGTGAAATCTAACCTCAAATCCAGTGTTTTTTTCTGGGAGGTATATTCCCATGCACCTCTTCACACCCACACATGGGTAGATGCTACCTGATTTTGGCTATTTGAGTTATCTTCCTCATTCTCATCATCCACCAGCACTAGATCACCATGGTGACCATGGTCCTTGATGCAACAGCCACTAGAAATTTTTGCAAGGATGTTTGATACCCGTTCCAAAAATATTTACACTATGCTGAGGTGTCCCCCCCAGGGGAAAATGTTTGTCAGCCCATACACTTAGTGTAAGCCCATACACTTAGTGTAAGGGCATTACAAGTATAGGAGACCAGCTCCTTTAAAGGGGGAAAACATTTTTTGGAGACCATCGGACACATTTCTTCCTTGGAGGATTGGAGTGTGTGCAAATATTGGGTAGACCTTTATTCACTTCATGGGCAAACTTAGGCTACTTAAAAAAAAAACAAAAAAAAACAGAATAATGGGAACGTTGGTTCCATGTGGCCATCCAGTACTAGTGTTCAAAGTCTTATTGAGGTGCGTGTAGCTTTGATGCAGAGCAGGCCTTGCATTCAATGCATAAGCAAACAATATGGGAGTACCAAATGAATACTGGGAGCATTGGTTGCATGTGGCCATCCATGACGTCTGTTCAATGGGTTGTTGGGGTGCATCCAAATTTTGGGCAGCCCTGCCCACTGCATACGCAATAACTAGAGTTGAGCGAAACGGGTCGAAAAATTTCAAAAGTCGCCGACTTTTGGCAAAGTCGGGTTTCATGAAACGAAACCCGACCCTAGGATGAGGTCGGCCACGAGGTCGGCGACTTACGCGCCAAAGTCGCGTTTCAAAAGTTTGTTTTGCGCTCTTTTTCAGCCAATCAGGATCCACGGACACTGTGGGCAACGTGATGACATAGGCAGGGGTCACCACCATCTTTCAGAAGGGCATGCAAGTGATTGGCTTGCTTTGGTGGGCGTCACAGGGGGTATAAAAGGGCGTGCACGCCGACCGCCATCTTACTTCTGCCGATCTCAGTATAGGGAGAGGTTGCTGCTGATTCTGTAGGGAGAGCGTTAGGCAGGGAAGAAGACAAAAAAACTGCTTCTGCTGCTAGCGATTTGGCCTGCACAACACACCAGTCACTGTGTGTGCAGTGCAAGGGGAGGCTATATAGTGGTGTATCAGTGGTGTTGGTTGTTGGGCTGCCTTCTAAGGCTTCCTGACATTCCTGCATTGCTGTTTACCCACTGCTCCGCAAACTGCTTTTTTAAAAGCAATCCCAATTTTTTTTTTTTTGTCCTGCTGAGAAGAAAAAAAAACTGCTTCTGCTGCTAGCAATTTGGCCTGCACAACACATCAGTCACTGTGTGTGCAGTGCAAGGGGAGGCTATATTGTGGTGTATCAGTGGTGTTGGTTGTTGGGCTGCCTTTTAAGGCTTCCTGACAGGCTGGCATTGCTGTTTACCCACTGCTCTGCAAACTGCTTTTTTAAAAGCAATCCAATCTCCCTTATCCTCTAGTCACTTTTGTCACAGCTGTGCCATCGAGCCTGTCACATAGCGCTCAGATATTCATTGGGCCTCACACAATCCAAAAGTGTCCAGTGTCCAAAAGTGTGTGCAGAGATTCAAAATCTCCCTTATCCTCTAGTCACTTTTGTCACAGCTGTGCCATCGAGCCTGTCACATAGCGCTCAGATATTCATTGGGCCTCACACAATCCAAAAGTGTCCAGTGTCCAAAAGTGTGTGCAGAGATTCAAAATCTCCCTTATCCTCTAGTCACTTTTGTCACAGCTGTGCCATCGAGCCTGTCACATAGCGCTCAGATATTCATTGGGCCTCACACAATCCAAAAGTGTCCAGTGTCCAAAAGTGTGTGCAGAGATTCAAAATCTCCCTTATCCTCTAGTCACTTTTGTCACAGCTGTGCCATCGAGCCTGTCACATAGCGCTCAGATATTCATTGGGCCTCACACAATCCAAAAGTGTCCAGTGTCCAAAAGTGTGTGCAGAGATTCAAAATCTCCCTTATCCTCTAGTCACTTTGGTCACAGCTGTGCCATCGAGCCTGTCACATAGCGCTCAGATATTCATTGGGCCTCACACAATCCAAAAGTGTCCAGTGTCTAAAAGTGTGTGCAGAGATTCAAAATCTCCCTTATCCTCTAGTCACTTTTGTCACAGCTGTGCCATCGAGCCTGTCACATAGCGCTCAGATATTCATTGGGCCTCACACAATCCAAAAGTGTCCAGTGTCCACAAGTATGTGCAGAAATTCAAAATCTCCCCTGTCCTATAGACACCTTGTACCTTGTTTTACATTACTATATAGTTTGTTGGATTTTGTCTACATTTCTACCAAAAATGAGGAAGGCTGGTCGAAGAGGCCATGGAATTGGGCGGGGGTTGGCAGCTGGTAATGATGGTGTTGGTGGTGGATCTGATGGTAGTGGCAAGAGCAAAATAGGACCAAATGCAGGAGGTGTTGAGCCTGCGTAATCGTCTGGCTACATAAGGCCTCGAACGCTTAGTTTTCTAGGAGTTGGCAAACCGCTTTTAAAGCCAGAGCATCAGGAAAAAGTTTTGTCTTACATTGCTGACTCAGCCTCCAGCTCTATCGCCTCCTCTTCTTCAGTTGTAAAAAGTAAAAGCACTGAGTCGTCATTGGAGGCTCATGTTCATGAACCACACCTTTCCTTGTGTCCTTCACCCCAACCAAGATTGAAGGATGACGCAGGCCATACTACTGATTACTCCATGGAGCTGTTTTCACATACCATGCCTGGATTATCAAGTGAAATGGTGAATTACCCAGGCCAAGATGAATCTGACATGGAGTGCACTGATGCACAGCCGCTGATGGATGATTCTGCTGGTACATTCACTCAGAGCACTACATTGTCCTCGCAGTGTACAGAGCCAGATTCTGACCCTGATGAGACTCAGGTGCCCCTTCCCGCACACTATACCACCATACACGGTGACACAGAGGAAGGTGCACATGACATAGAAGAGGAGGTGATGGATGACCCAGTTGTTGACCCAGATTGGCATCCATTGGGGGAAGAGGGTGCTGCTTCCAATAGCTCAGATGAGGAGCATCCACAGCAGACATCGACATCGCAACAGCTGTTATCTGGCAGGCCCGGAGCACTCCAAAGACAGGTTCCAAACATCAAAAGAGTTGCTGGACAGCTTGTCCAGAGGGTCAAAAGATCACAGCGTGCTAGGCCGCAAAATGTCTGCCAAAGTAGGAAGAGTGCAGTGTGGCACTTTTTTGACCAAAATCCTCATGATCAGGCCAAGGTTATCTGTAAGAAGTGCGCAAAGACCTTTAGCCGAGGGAAAAATCTGAAAAATTTGAATACCAGTTGCATGCTTAGACATTTAACCAGCATGCACTTGCAAGCGTGGACACAACACCAAACCTCAAGTGCCACATGTGCAACTGATCACAACGAAGGTAGTCAGCAACGCTACATTGTTTCCCCCACTGTAAGCCCACCGGTTAGCACAGCAGCAAATGTTGAGGTGTCGTTGCAAGGCCACAGCAGTCAGGGAATCCCACTGTTATATCAACGAAAGACTGATTCTAGGCCATCAGAAAGAACACCAACTCCATCACCATCATCAACCCTCTCTCAGTCCGCCCTGTCCACCGCTACTTCCACCATATGCAGCTCTCAAGTCCAGCTCACCCTCCCAGACACTATAAGTAGGTCAAGAAAGTACTCAGTCTCTCATCCGCGTACACTGGGTTTGAACGCCCACATTGCCAAACTAATCTCGTTTGAGATGATGCCCTTTCGGTTGGTGGAAAGCACAGCTTTCCGCGAACTCATGGCCTATGCAGTACCACGCTATGACCTACCCAGTCGCCACTTCTTCTCTCGCAAAGCCATCCCAGCCCTCCACCATCATGTGAAAGACCGCATTGTCCATGCACTCAAGCAGTCAGTGAGCGGAAAGGTGCACCTCACAACTGATGCATGGTCCAGTCGGCATGGCCAGGGCCGTTACGTGTCCATCACTGCGCACTGGGTTAATGTGGTGGATGCAGGGTCCACAGGGGACAGCGGTGGTGGGACAGTGCTGCCTAGCCCACGGTATAGGAAACAGTTGGCTGTAGGCGTTCAACCCTCCTCCTCCTCCTCCTCCTCCAGAAGCGAAAGCTCATCCACAGAGCGCAGTCGTACGAGCACTCCATCTGCAGCTGCCACTGTTGCACACGATGTGTCCCCCTATCGAGCAGCTAGTGGAAAGCGTCAGCAGGCTGTGTTGCAGATGATGTGTTTGGGCAACAGACACACCGCCGAGGTGCTGGCCGAGTACTTGAAGCGACAAACTGAGTCATGGCTGGGCAGTGTACATCTTGAGGCAGGCAAGGTAGTTAGTGATAACGGCCGTAATTTTGTGGCAGCCATAGCCCTTTCAAAACTCAGCCATATACCTTGCTTGGCTCACACCTTGAACCTGGTGGTGCAGTGCTTTCTCAAAAATTATCCGGAGTTAACAGCCCTGCTCCAGAAGGTGCGAAGACTGTGCGCGCACATCCGCCGGTCGCCTGTACACTCCGTTTGTATGCAGAAGCTGCAGCGATTGCTCCACCTTCCCAACCACCGCCTCATTATCGACATTGCAACAAGGTGGAACTCCACCCTGCACATGGTGGAGCGGCTGTGCGAGCAGAGGCAGGCCATAATGCATTTGTGGGAGGATACACGGCCAGGCACTTTGAGAGCAGACATGGAGTTGCCAGGTGTGCAGTGGTCGAAGCTGAAAGACCTCTGTAAAGTCCTTCAGTGTTTTGAGGAATGCACACGGCTGGTAAGCGCAGACGACGCCATCCTAAGCATGAGCATCCCACTTATGCGTCTGCTCATGCAAACTTTGACGCACCTTAAGGAGCAGGCGTCTGCAGCCAATGTTGATGAGGAGGAAGAGGAGGAGGGAATCCTTGATGACATTCAGCCATTGTCTGCTCAGGGACCTCTCCTGGACGAGGTGGAGGAAGAAGAGGAGGAGGAGGAGGATGATGGGGATAATTACTTAGGGGAGGAGGATGCATCTCGTGGGGCAAGTGAAAATGTTGGCGTGGCAAGGTCTGGTACAGGGTTTGTGCGTGACTGGAGGGATGTGGATTTGCCAGAAAGTGCTCCTCCACCCAGCACTCGCAGTGCATCATTGACACCGGTAACATTGGCCCACATGTCAGATTATGCCTTGCAGATCCTAAAAAGGGACCCACGCATTGCCAAAATGATGAACGATGACGACTACTGGTTGGCCAGCATCCTGGATCCACGCTATAAAGGCAAATTACAAAACATCATGCCACAGGAGAACCTTGACCTAATATTGGCTAATAAACAAGCAACTCTGGTAAATCGGTTGCTTGAGGCATTCCCAGCACACAGCAGCGGTGATGGTTCTCACACGAGCCGTACGGGCCGGGGGCAGCTTAGCAGAGGTGTTCGTGGTGCACACAGCAGAAGTGGCGTTGGAGACAGGGGTTTCATGACAATGTTGTGGACTGATTTTTCAAGTACCGCTCACACAACTGGTAATACTGCATCGATGGAAAGTGACAGGAGACAGCAGTTGTCAACTATGGTTACAAACTACTTTTCCTCCCATATCGATGTTCTCCCACACAGGTCATTCCCCTTTGACTATTGGGCCGCTAAACTGGACACCTGGCCTGAATTGGCACAATATGCCTTACAGGAGCTCGCTTGCCCAGCTGCAAGTGTGCTATCGGAAAAAGTCTTCAGTGCAGCTGGATCAATCCTGACAGAAAAAAGGACCCGTCTGTCAACCCAAAATGTGGATGATCAAACCTTCATTAAAATGAACCACGCATGGGTTTCCAAGGATTTTGTCCCACCTTCCTCTGATGACACATAGGGTGATAGAAAAATGGCTTGCTTTGGTCCACCTCTTCCTCGGACTTGACCTATTTCACCTTTTGCATCAGCTGAATGTCCAACATCAACATATGCCACTTTCTAAAACTCCCTAACTGTGCTGCCTCCCCCCCCCATGGCCGGGGTCACCACCTAGCGCACGACACCGTGCGAGTGCCGTTGCCCTGGACAGGTGGGTAGGCCGACTCTTGGGCGCGGGCACTGGTACAGGGTCCTTCATAGTGCAATCAAGTGTCTCTGACGGTGGTGGTGCACACCCGCCGTCAGACACACCGCCGTACTATGAGGGGCCCAGTGCCAGTACCGACGCCCACGAGTGGGCCCCCCTTGCTTGGGCAGGGCCCCAGCATTTGCAATCTTTACCTCTCCCTGCTCCTCCGCTGTGTAGTCTGGGCCGTCAAATCCATACTGTGCCTGACACCGTCTGAGCCTGCCTCCTGAGACATATATTTTCAATGTGTACACTATCCATACATGTTATCCGGGGAAATGGTACCCTTTCTAACCTTTGTGCAATCACGTGCAATCCATACTGGGCCTAACACCGTCTGAGCCTGCCTCCTGAGACATATATTTTGAATGTGTACGCTATCCATACATGTTATCCGGGGATACGGTACCCTTTCTAACCTTTGTGCAATCACGTGCAATCCATACTGGGCCTAACACCGTCTGAGCCTGCCTCCTGAGACATATATTTTGAATGTGTACGCTATCCATACATGTTATCCGGGGATACGGTACCCTTTCTAACCTTTGTGCAATCACGTGCAATCCATACTGGGCCTAACACCGTCTGAGCCTGCCTCCTGAGACATATATTTTCAATGTGTACGCTATCCATACATGTTATCCGGGGAAACGGTACCCTTTCTAACCTTTGTGCATTCACGTGCAATCCATACTGGGCCTAACACCGTCTGAGCCTGCCTCCTGAGACATATATTTTGAATGTGTACGCTATCCATACATGTTATCCGGGGATACGGTACCCTTTCTAACCTTTGTGCAATCACGTGCAATCCATACTGGGCCTAACACCGTCTGAGCCTGCCTCCTGAGACATATATTTTGAATGTGTACGCTATCCATACATGTTATCCGGGGATACGGTACCCTTTCTAACCTTTGTGCAATCACGTGCAATCCATACTGGGCCTAACACCGTCTGAGCCTGCCTCCTGAGACATATATTTTGAATGTGTACGCTATCCATACATGTTATCTGGGGATACGGTACCCTTTCTCACCTTTGTGCAATCACGTGTAATCCATACTGGGCGTGAGAACGGCTGGCGAGCTGTTAAGCAAGCTACAGCACCTGTGGTTTGCACACGTAAGTTTTTCATTTTTTCAGGAATGACGGTTAGGCCTAATTCCGGAACTGCGGTTGACCTGCACTTACTGGGAAATCATTGTTCGCGGGTAATAATTGTAATCAGTGATCCCCATCACTAACGTTGTTCAGCGGGTTATCTGCACCTGTAAGCGACAAACGCTGGCCTTTTCAGTGTAGCGCACATGCAGCCACGGACATGTAAGGGCATGACACAACAGTTATTGGCCAATCTCATGTGCCAGAGCCTCACGTGTCCCTCTAGTAAGCCGGACTCGGACCGCGGGGCATGACGGAGTCTCGTTCGTTAACAGAATTAAGCTTGCAATGTGTGCATCTGTTCTGTAGCTGGCATGGTTGAGGTTTCCCAGGTGGAGTCGAATTTAACCGTAGGCTCCACTCCTGCTGGTGCCCTTCTGGACATTCCTTTAAGGTTCAGCTTTGCAACCATACTGTCCACGTAAAACAAACACTTTGCCTTCATGAATGCTGTTTGGAGGGTCATGACTCGTGGGAATAACGCCGCCCAATCAGTTAACCTGCTAGAGAGATCCTTCGTTGCTTCCAAGCATGACATCACACTCCCTAGGAAGAAGGTAATGCCACTGTGGCGACCGTACTCCTGG
Organism: Dendrobates tinctorius; assembly: GCF_039654945.1. Classification (NCBI taxonomy): domain Eukaryota; kingdom Metazoa; phylum Chordata; class Amphibia; order Anura; family Dendrobatidae; genus Dendrobates; species Dendrobates tinctorius. Next base: position 64,695 of record NW_027362094.1, read on the forward strand.
GGGCGACACAAGTGCACTGATGCCCAGCCACTGCTCGATGAATCTGCTGGTACATTGACCCAGACCACTACATTCCCCTCGCACGCTACACGACCTGAATCTGACCCTGATGAAACTCAGGTTACCCTTCCCATATACAGTTCCATCTTACACGGTGACAAAGAGGAAGCTGCAGCTGAAAGTGCAGGTTCGACCCACCCGCCATCAGACACACCACCATACTATCAGGGGCCCTGTGCCAGTGCCGTCGCCAACGAGTGGGCCCCCCCCTGCTTGCTCAGGATCACAGCACTTGCAAAGTTGAAATACTGTGCAGTGAGATGGAAGATGGGGACGATGAGGAATCCAGACAAGTACAGGGATTCCCTAGCGAGGAGACTTATTTGATTGTTTTCAATGTTGGGACAGCAATTTTTGGGGAGCACTATACTCTGGAGAATGATAGATGGGGCCCACCATACACTGGAACATTCCAAAGGTGGACATCAGACACTGGAGCAGCATTTACAGGGCCCATTATACACTAGAGCATTAGAAATGGGGCCCATTATGTTTGGAGCATTATTTGGGCCCATAAGACAGTGGAGCTTCATCCATGGGGACCAACATATACTGTAGCATTATGTGGAGCTCATCATATACTGTTTCAAACATTATATGGGACCAATGATTCTGTATGGAGAAATAGATGGGCCTCGTCATGAGATGTAAAAAGTGAGGTATTTTTCATTGTACTATACCGCTATTTCTCTGCCGTATCGGAGCATGATGAGTTGTGGTATGTGTTAAAGGGGCGCTCTTTCGCCCAGGGCACATGAAAACCTGCAGCCAGCCCTCCCCCCCACAACTTTAGCCAAATAACCCCCATTTTTCAGTGCGTAACTTGTATTATGAAGTTAATTAAGTTTGACAAGCTTAAGTAAGAAGAATTGATGCTTTTGGCATTCAAATGGGCACGGTAGGTGTGTTTCCTGTCCTCCTCTCACTGCCGACTTTTATTCCCCATTGACTTACATTGGGTTTCGTGTTTCGGGACGACCCCGACTTTTCCCTATAATCGGACGATCTTGCTCGACCCGACTTTTGGAAAAGTCGGGTTTCACGAAACGAAACGCGACCCTAAAAAAACAAAAGTCGCTCAACTCTAGCAATGACAGTATAAGGGACCCAATGTTTAATAATGGGAACAACAAACATAGCCAGCTGATGGCTCTCTAAGAATAGTGAGGGCTGACTGCTGGCCCTATAAAAATAGGGATTGTGACTTTCAGAATCCCTCCTTCATAAATGAAAAAGGATGTGTCTGATGATGTGTCACACCACATGGCCAAATAAGGTTGTAAACTGTTAAAGCGACAATTCCCAGTAAATGCATTTGAAAGCAATGGTAAAGTTGAAAAACGCATCAAAAATGCTACGTGTGAACATAGCCAAAGTGGTGGAGCAACATTTTTGTTTTGGGTTATTCATTTTGCCTTATATAAGAGTTATTACCGGGAAAGGATGTTCCTTAACATAATTCCCAGGAAAATCCAATTTGGTTTCGTTTTTGTATGTCTTATTGTGCGCCTGTAAAAATGGCGTAAGACTTGAACATTGTTCACAGCTGTGACCTGGGAGTCAGAAATGCTTCCAGAGGTCTTCACCATGATGTTCCCATGTCATTTGAGCACTGTTTCCATCATTTTCAGACTTTAGAAGGACCCCCGGGAGCGGGGGGGGTGTCACTGTAAAAATACTCGGTTTTCCCATAGACTTACATTGGGATCGTTGCTCGACCCAAGCAATGAGCACTTAAAACCAATTTGCATAATAATTTGGAACATTGTTTAAAGTGTCATAGCGTTTTTTTTTTTTCAATGAAACCCATTGATGGTATTGTGCCTCAGGGTTCTTTGGATCACTGAAATAAATCTCAGATACCTGTGATAATTAGTTTGCCATGTGAGCCCAAGAAAAGGAAAACTGGATGTTCCACACTATTAGGCAGGCCAGAGTTTTCAAGTAACAGGGGAAAGAAAAAGGATCTCTCTGCTGCTGAAAAGCATTAAATAGTGCAATGCCTTGGTGAAGGGATGTAAACATTAGATATTTCCCAAAAACTTAAGCGTGATCATTGTACTGTTAAGAGATTTGTGGCCGATTCTGAGCACAGATGTGTTCGTGCTGATAAAGGCAGAATGAGGAAGGTTTCTGCCAGGCAAGTTCATCGGCTTAAGAGAGCAGCTGCTAAAAAGCCATTACAAACCAGCAAACAGATATTTGGAGCTGCTGGTGCCTCTGGAGTCCCTTGAACCTCAAGGTGTAAGATCCTTCAAAGGCTTGCTGTGGTGCATAAACCTACTATTCGGCCACCCGTAAACCGTGCTCACAAGCAGAAATGGTTGCAGTGGGCCCAGACATACCTGAAGACTAATTTTCTAACAGTCTTGTTTACTGATGTGTCAAGCAACCCTGGATTGTCCAGATGGATGGAGTAGTGGATGGTTGGTGGATGGCCACCATGTCCCAATAAGGCTGCGACATCAGCAAGGAGGTGGAGGAGTCATGTTTTGGGCCAGAATCATGGGGAAACAGCTGGTAGAGCCCTGTAAGGTTCCTGAAGGTGTGAAAATGACCTATGCAAAGTATATTGAGTTTCTGACTGATAACTTTCTTCCATGGTATAAAAAGCAGAAACGTGCCTTCAGGAGCAAAATTATCTTCATGCATGACAACGCACCATCTCATGCTGCAAAGAATACTTCTGAGCCATTGGCTGCTATGGGCATAAAAGGAGATAAACTCATGGTGTAGCCACCATCTTCCCCTGACCTCAACCCTATAGAGAACCTTTGGAGTATCATCAAGCAAAAGATCTATGAGGGTGGGAGGCAGTTCACATCAAAACATCAGCTCTGGGAGGCCATCCTGACTGCATGCAGACGAATACAAGCAGGAACTCTCCAAAAACTCACAAGTTCAATGGATGCAAGAATTGTGAAGGTGATATCAAAGAAGGGTTCCTATGTTAACATGTAACTCTGCCTGTTAGGATGTTTTGGAGTTAAATAGCTTTTTTGTTCAGTGAATGTGACCTCCTAATGCTGCAAATTCCACATATGAGCATTTTCAGTTCTTTAAAACAAAAAATGTTTAGAGATTCTACTGTGACTAATAATTTGGAACAATGCATTTTGAGTTTTTATTCATTTTGGAGATTATACTGTTATCATTGGGAGGTTTCTTCAATAAAATTCGATGTATACTCTAACTGGTGATGACTTTTATTAAGGCCCTTTTAAATTTAGCGATGCACCAGCGATCCCGACCACAATACGACCCGGTCAGGATCGCTGGTGCATCGCTAAATGATCGCTAGTGAGCTGCCACACAGGCAGATCTCACAGCGATGCAGCAGCGATACAGCGAACGATACTTACCTTTCAGACGCGGCGATCCAGACGTCCTCCCGCCCGCCTCCACACATCGCTCGTCGGCGCCACAGGGAGCCCAGCAGGAAGCGCCCGACGAGAAATGGAGCCGGCCGATCTCGCGTGATCAGCGACAGACAGCGGGGGAGCCGGTTGGAGGCAAGTATCACACATAGCGATATCGCTAGCAATATCGCTATAACGTCACAAACTCGGTATGTGTAAAACCCCCTTTAGACTGACTGTCATTTGCACCTGCCACTTAGAAAAATCAGAGAAATATATAATTTGCATAATAATTTGGAACATGGTGTAGTGCTTGCTCATCACTATTCAATACCACCTTTTTAATTTTGATGCACTTGCATTAAAGTAATAGGATTAGGGCTTGGTGTCAGCAGGTGTAATTGATATCTAGCCCTAGTAATGAAGAGGTGTCAGCCCGACACCCTCATTACTAAGTCGGTAAGTAAACACACACACACAGTCATCAGCCTATGTAGGAGCATTAGCAGAATGAACCTACATAGGCTTTAACCAAATGTCTACGTGTTGAGTATGAGATGGCACTTCTCTATAATTAGTCCTAGCGTATTCAGCAATTCTATATATCAACCAGAGAGCAAATCCAAGTAACCATAGGCAGGCTAATATAACCCAGATCCTACAGGGTCAGACTCAGTATCAGGTCCCTGGGTATAATAATAATAATACGGTAATATGGTAATAAAACCGGAGGACAGTATGTTAATTACAATGGAAGACGGAGACTATCAAACTATGGACACGACTGGTATCGCAGCAGCTGCAACATCTACCCCCGCACGACCGACTATACAGACAACTACCGTGTCTCATTACAGACCATGGAGTCCGAAGGACCAAATGACATTGGTCAAAGACGCCCCAGACCCTTTTGACTTACCAATGGCTTTTTTATAGATGGATGGTAGGATTGAATAACACCTACACCTGCACATGGATGGACTTAGAGTCCCTCCTGAGGGGGAAAATTGGGGATGCACGAATGGAGTCAGTACTGGGGGAGATAAATAGAGCTGGAAGATCATATGGTGCAGAACACAGACTGGGGACACAGTACGTAAGGACTATAGAGTCAGGGATGCATTTCCTGAAAGGACTGCATGCATGGTGTCAAGGGAAGGTGGGGGAATCCACTATTTCCCTTTTGGATGTGGTACAGGGTCCTAAGGAGACAGTAGACCAGTTCTGGGGGAACTTGAAGCTGAGATATGCAGATCTAGGCTATGATGGCATGGGAGAAGCAGGAAGAAAACTTTTCCATGGAGCTTTTATGGCAGGGCTTAGGTTACAGCTTAGACAGAAAGTACAAGCAGCTAAGCCCGACTGGAGGACATGTCTTATAGAAGACTTAGTGCGTGTGGCAAAAGGTGTTGAGTTAGACCAGAAGATAAAGCCAGTACAGATACAGTATGTATCCAATGACACCCGGACGGGTCAGAAACCTACCACAGACAGAAATCACCGCAGACAGACTGAATGTTATAATTGCGGTAAGATGGGCCACATTAGCCGGCAGTGTAGATCGCCCAGGAAACAGACTCAGGCCAGGACGGACGTCCCGACCCAAGACCCACAATAGGAAACAGGCAACCCCGTAGACATCTATCCCCTTAGGACATCATCATGTTTAAAAACGGGTCCGCAAGGGGTAATCTCAGTATCTCTCCCAGATGGTAAGAAAATCCCATTCCTGGTGGATACGGGGGCAGCCAAAACTGTTATTCGCCAGGAACACGTTAAACCATCTGACATATCCAATGAAACTATTTATACTCAAGGGTTTGAGGGACTGATACAGGAATGTAAAATGACGAAACCATTGCCCCTCCGACTTGCTGACCACACATGCCTGACTAAGTTGCTAGTTAGTGACAAAACACCTGTAAACTTACTTGGTTCTGATGTACTGCAAGCGATTCAGGCCCACATTCTGTATGGATCTGACGGAACTGTAAAGTTAACTGCAGGCGTTTCCGAAAGTGCTTTGTGCAAGGTCCTAGCCTGCATGTATTTCTCTGACTCCCCCGCCCTTTCAGAAGAGAATAAGGAACTAGCACAGATCCCAGACTCGCTGTGGTCAAAGTCTAAAACTGACATCGGGCACATGCCAGTCTCTCCTGTAATGATTAACCTGAAATCAGGAGAGAAACCACCGCAATTAAAGCAGTATCCACTAAGTGTCGCTCAAGAAGAAGCAATAAGTAAAAATATTGCGGATCTAATTGCTTCTGGAGCTCTAAAGCCAACGAAATCTATAGCCAACACCCCTTTGTTTCCAGTGAAAAAGAAAGGCAAAAAAGGGGAGCAAGTTACTTACAGGATGGTTCATGATCTCAGAGCCATAAATGCTGTCACAGAATTACTGACACCAGTGGTCCCAAATCCGCACACGATCTTGGCGCAGATCCCTTTTACAGCTGCTTACTTCAGTTGCATTGACTTGGCAAATGCCTTCTTTTCGGTCCCTCTGCATCCGAAATGTCAGTACTTGTTCGCATTTACGTTCAGAGGTCAACAGTATACCTGGTTGGTTTTACCGCAGGGAGCCCAAAACTCTCCAACCTTGTATACTGCTGCTTTGCAATTCATTTTGCAGGATTGGGACAACAAACATGCGGAGGTTGTTCTACTTCAGTATGTTGATGACCTACTCCTTTGTGCCCCAAACAGAGATGTATGCTGCGAAGCCACAATCTCATTGCTTCTGCATCTTGTTGCCAAAGGGTGTAAAGCATCCAGAGAAAAGCTACAGTTCTGTCAGCCTAAAGTTGTGTTTCTCGGACATTGCATATCACAGGGTGCACGCCATCTGACAGAGGACAGGAAAAAGGCGATTGAGGTGTTAAAACCACCTACAGGGGTTCAACATCTACGTACCTTCCTGGGGCTGGCATCATATTGTAGGCCTTGGATCCGCTCTGCATCCATTCTCATGCAACCACTCTATGATTGTCTGCCCTCTCAACCTTTCAAGCTTGACCAGGAAGCACTAGACAGTTTCTACTCACTCAAACTAGCAATCGTCTCTGCTCCAGCTCTAGGCACCCCAGACTATGCTAAACTTTTCCTCCTGTACTGCACAGAAATGCAAGGACATGCTACAGGGGTCCTAGCCCAAAAACATGGTCAGCAGAACAGACCTGTTGCATACTATTCTGCTCGCCTGGACCCTGTAGCGAGAGGAGCACCATCTTGTGTCCGAGCAGTAACAGCTGTCACACTCCTTCTTGACAAGGCATCAGAGATCATACTGGACTACGCTGTCACCATCTACACTCCACATGACTTACACAGCATTCTTAACCAAGTTCAACCCAAGTACATTTCTGTAGCCAGACATCTGAGACTGCAGTGTGCACTTCTCATGCCTCCCAATGTCACTCTGAAACGATGTACAACTTTGAATCCAGCCACTCTTATTCCCATAGTGGAGGATTCAAAAGGGGGGGGAGAAGGACAGGGTAAACCACTATTTTTGCAGAATTTGACTGAAGAAGAACTCTTTGATGTATATCATGAGCATGATTGTATGGCCCTTATGGCCCAAGAGACAGCAGGTTTTTCACATGTTTCTGATGTACCCCTTGCTAATCCAGATGTTGAGCTTTTCATAGATGGATCTCGAAGCATCGGTGAAGACGGACGGTTCTACACTGGATATGCAGTGGTAACACAGTATGAGGTAGTAAAAGCAGAACCACTCACTCCTCACATGTCTGCACAAGAGGCGGAGTTGACGGCACTCATTGAAGCGCTTAAAGGGGCTGACGGTAGACGCTACAACATTTACACAGACTCAAGGTATGCTTTCGGGGTGGCCCATGACTACGGTCCTATATGGAGGGCAAGAGACTTTCTTACATCTACAGGCACTCCTGTTAAACATGGGCACCTCATCAAACAACTGATGGAAGCGTTGTTGCTGCCCAAAGAGGTTGCCATAATTAAGGTAAAGGCACACACAAAGCTTAATACCACCGAAGCAAGAGGAAACGACAAAGCGGATCGAGCTGCCAAGGAAGCAGCCAGAAGACCCAGACACAATGAGACCCCTGAGGCACCTCCACTGGTTATGGTAAGCACTGAGTGTAACCACTTCGACTTGAGTATCTTGCAGGCTCTTACTCGGCAGACAACCGGGGAAGAGAGAAAGGCTTGGTCGAAAGCTGGAGCACGTGACCATGAAGGTTTGTGGATGGTGGGACAGCGGGTGTGTCTGCCAAGATCCTTGTATCCCGTCATGGCTCAAGCAGCCCATGGACCGACGCACCTTTCTAAAAATGCTATGTGTTCTTTGGTGGATAAGCAATGGGTCGCTCCAGGTTTTACAACAGTAGCTACCAGGTTCACACAGGCATGCCTGACATGCGCACAACACAACCCAGGAGGTGTAGTGAAAGTACCACAGAAACACATACCTAAGCCCCTCTACCCGTTTCAACGACTGCAGATCGATTTCATACAGTTACCCCCAGTAGCAACGTATGAATATGTACTCGTGTGTGTTGACCTCTTCTCAGGGTGGCCAGAAGCATTCCCGATGCCGAAAGCCACTGCAAGGGCTACTGCAAAGAAGCTGATGTCAGAAGTTTTCTGTAGGTTCGGACTACCTGAAACCATAGAGTCCGATAGAGGTACCCACTTCACTGGAGAGGTAATGCAGCATGTTATGCAAATGTTGGGGGTTACACAAGCATTCCACACACCCTACAGACCTCAAGCAAGTGGTAAGGTTGAGCGGTTAAATGGGACACTTAAGTTAAAGATTCAAAAAGCAAGTGAGGAATTGGGGAAACCTTGGACAGAATGTTTACCCCTAGCTTTGTTCTCCATTAGGTACACACCTAATAGAAAGACAAAACTATCTCCTTTTGAAGTTTTGTTTGGGTCAGCACCAAGGTTAGGCCTATACTTCCCACAGACACTGCAGCTACAGTGTGACAATCTCACTAGCTATGTCCAGAGCCTTCAGAAGAGGCTCTCGCTTGTGCATAAACAAGTCTTTGATTCTATTCCAGACTCAGAGAATCAAGAAGGAACCCATTCCCTCCAACCAGGAGACTGGGTGGTGGTCAAGAGACATACACGGAAACCATTGGAGCCGAGGTTCGACGGCCCGTTCCAAGTTCTCCTCACTACCTCTACATCAGTAAAGCTTGAAGGAAAACCCACTTGGATTCATGCCAGCCACTGCAAGGCCCTGGAACGGAGGAATGATGATTCTGTTCCTGTTGCTGATAACAGCCTTGCTCCAGGAGGCACAGATGCGGAAAAATCAAAATGACATTTTAGAGACTGAAGTTCCTTTCGTAACTAATTTTAAGAAAGATGTGCTTTGGATAATTTACCTTCGCTATAATCAACAGAGGTTTATAAATGCTACTAGAGATGCACTAAGGCAAATACTAGATCTAGGTAGCCCTGACGATTTTTGAAAATATGTGAATATTCCCCCAAAGAATTGACAAGGTTGAGAATGAGATATGATCTCTCAACCCACTTCAGGGAATTTGGTGAAGAAAATAATGACAAGCCCAACACTGGCGCTTAGGCCTTTGAAGTACCTGGAGGAAGGAGGGTAAGAGAATCATATCTGTTCTCAAAAGGGGGGACTGATAGGGGAACCATGATTCTGTGGGGTCCTTTCATACACTCTTAGGGTCTCACACTCCATACCTTTATGATATTAGCTGACAGAAGAAATCACTTCTCACCTAATCCTGTTGTTCTCTCCTCTTACCTCTGTAATACTTATGATTCATGTAACTGAAGGATACATCACGAGTTCCACGTAGGCCTAATGAGTTTATACTCTTAGAAATAGATAAATCACTATAGATAAAGGGGCCATAAATACTTAGTAAGACAGGTTAATGAGGCTAATTGAGCTATAACTGTCATGAGGATAGATAAATGAGAATGATATTGGGATCTTGTGTAATTTACCCAAGACCTATTAAAGCTTTCAGCACGTCTACACAAATACTAATAATTAACAGCCGAGTACAATCTGATTGGTTAACGAATATGAATATGATTGGTTGGAACCATTTATGCTTACTGTTGAATGATCAATTGTCCAATGAAATATGATTATGTAATGTAACCGCCTACTCAAATGAGCATATAAGCTTGACCTGATTAAAATTAGCCAGGCGTAGCGTGGCATCTTACAGATACATACCCTGTCTCTGTGTCGGTTTGTCACCTTGCCCGGGCAACACGCTATCAATCTGGCTACCATCCGGCATACCTAAAGATCTCCCGTTGAGAGATAAACCCATCACAACTTAATTTAAAGAAAAAAAAATGAAAAAAAAAAAAAAAAATTGCATGAGCTCCCGCGTAATCTTCACAACCAGCAGAGAGAAAGCTAATGGCTGAGTGCTGATGTTAATATTCTAGGAAGTAGCCAATAGTCATAAAGGTTACAAGGCTATTATTATCAGCTCACAGCTGTTTGCTTAGCCTTTACTGGCTAGTTTACAGGGGGACCACAGAAAAAAATTGACATAGGGTCCCCCTATAAAATCTAACCAGCAAAGGCTAGGCAGACAGCTGCGGGCTGATATTAATAGCATAGGAATATGGCCATGGATGTTGACCCCCCAGACTAAAAATATCAGCTCTCAGCTGACCCAGAAAAGGTGCAGCTACAAGATGCACCAAATCTGGCGCTTAGCCTCACTCTTTCCAATTGCCCTGTAGCAGTGGCAAGTGGGGCAATAGTGGGGGGAGGGGGTTAGTGTCACATCTTCAGATGTGACTGTTCTACACGTGAGACCCTCGGGATTAAGTAGACTACAGCAGACGAGTAAATGGTAGATTATTATTTGTTATAGGAGACACGTGCATCGGGGATTGGGGGTTAAGATGAGTATATGTTTTTTAGTGTACATTTTTTCTAGGATACAAGGGCATCAGGGATTTGATGTTTGGTTGAGTATAATGAATTACTTTTATTTGAATATGTAGGTAATTTTTTTTTTTTTTTAAGTGTGATCACAGGCAGCGGCTAATGAGTTCAGTGGCTCTTGCCATAACTGTTATCAGTGACAGCAGATGTAGGCTGATGGGAGGAATAGTCTCATCGTCCCATGCCTGGTGACTTGCGGTAAGCTTTTTACCACGGGTCACAATGACATCTGACAACATGACCCCGCAGTGCTCTAACCGACAGTCTTACCAGTGTTCAGAAGCACCCCGCCAGTGTTTCCCATGCTGTTACACAGATGACAGCGTGAGAAACATAGAAAGCCGGTAAAAACGCAAGCAAAAACTCAGCATATCTGCAGAAAATCCACAAGCATTTTTATACATGCATTTTTATTTTGGATTTGACTGACTCTATTGAAGTCAACGTGTGGAAAACACCAAGGCTATGTGCACACGTTGTTGATTTTGTTGCGGATCCGCAGCGTTTTTTCCATGCGGATTCGTGCCAAATCCGCAAATTGGTGTGCGCATGTTACGGAAAATTCCACACAGATTCTCAGCGTTTTATTTTCCGCAGCATGTCAATTCTTTCCTGCAACGTTGCTGCACCCATTCACTTATAATGAGTCAGTCAAATCCGCAGGTAAACCACAGGTAAAAGGTAGGAGGAAAAGTGTGTGGATGGAGAATGTGTGCGAGCAGAGAATGTGTGTGTCTGTCTATTGGTGTCTCCTGGTGTCAGTGTAACCAGGCATCGTCTGATGGGACTACTACTCCCATCCGTCTATGTCTGCTGTTATATATAACAGTGGTAAGACACCGTTGGCACAACTCCAATAAGCGTGGTGCACAAGTAGGGGCCTAATCTGTGATAAATATAGTATAAACTTGGCACACACACGTGGGTTTCAGATGCAAGAAGTGATATTTAATAAAGTGCAGTACATACAGTCAGACGTTTCGGTCTTATGACCTTCATCAATGTACTGAAAAAAAAATTATTTATAGTAGTTTAACATAAAATAAAATGGAAAGTGAAATATATACACGTATATATACACATAGAGAATTGCTGGGTACAAAATGATGCATAGAATGATAAATGCCATGAGTCATCATACATCAAAAATAGCAGAAGGGTATAAAAATACCATATGATGCTGAGGATAACAATAGAAAAAGCAGGTAACAGGTAATGAAAATTGCATATACCCCTGTACTGTACTGAAAGCTTTTAAGTGTGTGAGCAAAAAGGTTCCTGTGAGGATGAGAGGTGAGGTCAGGCTATACATGTATGCCGTCCTATAGTGCCAACATGTGAAAGAAGAACCGTTAATCTTGCCACAATGAGTTCGGTAAGATGCTTATGGCCTTTGTCTAGAATTATATAAAGAGATCGAGTAGCCATTAAGTTAAAATCCCCATATTGGGAAGTGCCGAGGAGGTGATATACAGAGGGGCTTACCGGTCTTGATGGTGTACAGCGCGTGCCTGGGAAGTGAACGCAGCATCCGCCGCTTGTTCCGGGTGCTATGTCCAGTGTGGCCGGCCGTGTTTAAATATAGAAAGAAGAACATGGCGGCCGGGCGGAAGTGGTCCGGGCATGTTGCGTTCCACCAGCCCAAAAGTATTATGGGAGGAGGGGAGGTGTGGTCAGGGTACATTTTCCCTCCAACCTGTCTCCACTTGACCAACAGGCATTGCATAATTTACAAAATGATAAAGACATTATTATCAAACCAGCGGATAAGGGGGGGAGCGATCATAGTTTTAGACAAATCTACATATTTGGATGAAGTTTATCGCCAACTAAATAACACATCCATCTATCAATTACTCCGAGGCGTGATCCAACCCGGGAGATTACACAACTAATTCAAGAGACACTGATGAGGTATCTACACCGTGGGATCATCGACCCCAAAACGGTAGATTACTTAACCAAACAGTCCCCCATAACACCGGTGTTTTATGTACTTCCTAAAGTACATAAAAGCCTAGACAATCCTCCTGGCAGACCCATTGTAACATCTACAGAATCTGTCTTCTCACCTATCTCTAAATACCTAAAGAAAATATTAACACCTCTTATTAAACGCACATCATCTTTCCTACTAGACACTGGGGCACTCCTAGATATCCTACATAATCTTAGTCACATCCCTATAGAAGCCATCCTTGTGACATTCGATGTCAAGGATTTATATACATCGATACCCCACCAGGAAGGGATAAACTCAATACGGAGATTACTAGAACAGTCTAACTTCGAACCAGAACAGGTCAACCTGTGTTGTGATCTATTCTCAATTATTTTAACAAAAAACTTCTTCCTATTTGAGGATAAATTTTATTTACAAATCAAAGGGACCGCTATGGGCTCAAATGCCGCACCCCCATATGCGAATTGCTACGTGGCACATTTTGAAGATAGCCTGATTTACCACAATGACCTCTTCCGCACACATGCGTTACTGTGGAAGAGGTACATTGATCATATATTCTGTATCTGGGGAGGTCCCCCAGAGACTTTGGATATACTTTTCTCCTTTCTGAGATCCTCCTTGCCAGAGTTAGATTTCACAATGACATCCGATAGGAAGCAAATCAACTTTCTAGACACCCTGGTCATTAAAGATGATGAAGGATTTTTGACGACAGATATTTACACAAAGCCTACGGATCGTAACAGCCTGTTACATTTTGAGAGTTTCCATCCGACTAGGATGAAATACTCCATACCTAAATCTCAATTAAAGAGGGTGGAAAGAATAGTCTCAAATGCTGAGACCAGGGACAAACGCATGGAAGAAAAGCATAATAAATTCACAGAAAGGGGATATCCCCTTGGGCTTTGAATACACCCAACTCAACTACCCCTCCAAAACCGCATACCCTTTGTCCACAATTACCACCATTTGGCATACAGATTGCATACCACCATACGTCGACACAGGTAGCACACCCAGATATTGATGAATTTAAGAAACCTTTCCTTCCTTGCTTCAGACATCTATTGGTCAGGGCAGACGTCGGCCCTTCCCGTCCATCCACACCACAACGTTTTCTCATGAATCCAAAATATGGGACCTTCCCCTGCTTACAGTGCGTACAATGCAATAATGTCCAAAAGGGCAATTCTTTCTGCCACCCTTATACAGGGAAGAAATACAATATTAAAGGATACTATACTTGCAATACATCATTTGTAGTATACCTGATCAAATTCCCCTGTGGACTACTTTACATAGGTGAGACCATACAACCTATACGTGACCGTATCTCGAAGCAAAAATCCACCATTAGGTGTAAAAACCTGCTGCTTCCCATCCCTTTTCACTTTGTTAATGCAGGGCACACCATTGCCCAACTCAAGTTCCAAGTTATAGAACAGGTCAATCTTCCCCGCAGGGGGGGCAACTGGATCCACCTCCTCAAGAAAAGAGAGGCATACTGGATACACGAACTCAATACCTTGGCACCAAAAAAGCTTAATAAAGATTATGACATTCAATCCTTTATGATGTATTAAATGCTTTTACCCCTCTAGGCTGAATGCTTTTCTGGTATATCTTTTATATATATATGATACTAATTGCATATTCTTTATTGCAGAATTCACAACTATGAATACGAGTCCCATCACTTGAGCACAAGATGTCACTTCTCCTGTGTACAACACCGCCTCCTTCTTTATATTCATCACCAAATAAGATGGCACGTCTAGAGACAGGTTCAGTCATGCCCATGTCTATGGGTGTCACACCGTTTTTACACACAACGCTGACCACACCTCCCCTCCTCCCATAATACTTTTGGGCTGGTGGAACGCAACATGGCGGCGGTGACTCACATGCCCGGACCACTTCCGCCCGGCCGCCATGTTCTTCCTTCTATATTTAAACACGGCCGGCCACGCTGGACATAGCACCTGGAACAAGCGGCGGATGCTGCGTTCACTGCCCAGGCACGCGCTGTACACCATCAAGACCGGTAAGCCCCTCTGTATATCACCTCCTCGGCACTTCCCAATATGGGGATTTTAACTTAATGGCTACTCGATCTCTTTATATAATTCTAGACAAAGGCCATAAGCATCTTACCGAACTCATTGTGGTAAGATTAACGGTTCTTCTTTCACATATTGGCACTATAGGACGGCATACATGTATAGCCTGACCTCACCTCTCATCCTCACAGGAACCTTTTTGCTCACACACTTAAAAGCTTTCAGTACAGGGGTATGTGCAATTTTCATTACCTGTTACCTGCTTTTTCTATTGTTATCCTCAGCATCATATGGTATTTTTATACCCTTCTGCTATTTTTGATGTATGATGACTCATGGCATATATCATTCTATGCATCATTTTGTACCCAGCAATTCTCTAGGTGTATATATTTCACTTTCCATTTTATTTTATGTTAAACTACTATAATGAATTTATTTTCAGTACATTGATGAAGGTCATAAGACCGAAACGTCTGACTGTATGTACAGCACTTTATTAAATATCACTTCTTGCATCTGAAACCTACGTGCGTGTGCCAAGTTTATACTATATATAACCGTGACGGCATGAGCTGATCATGGGACAGTAGTAGTCCCATCTTCCGGTGACTGTTCAATTCTAAAGCAAAAACACTTTCATACTCAAACACCTAATCCTCGACGCCCTCGATCTCCTGCAACAATAATAGAATAATAATCCAACATATACTTACCTTTCAGCCATAGTCCATTTAATAACGAGTGTCGCATGGCGATCTCACATGTGGAACAGTCATATCGGGAGATATGACTACTCTACACGGCTCCGGTGATACACTGCGGGAGGATCACCACCTGACAGTGTATCACTGCACCACCGACAGAGGTCACCGGGGAGTTCGTGCTGTTACTTGCAGCACTGCTGCGTGAGAAAATGCCATAAGTGAGAGCACGAACTCTGGTGATCTCTCAGTGATGTGCTGCAGGAGCAATTGCCTTCTGTCAGTTTATCACCGGAGCAGTGTAGAGTGGTAGCATCTCCCGATGTGACTGTTCTACACAGGAGATCGCCGTGGGACACTCGGTAAATGGACTATGTCGGACAGGGAGTATTTGTGTTGGTTTATTATTTTATTTTTGCTGCATTAGATCAAGGGATTTGAGGATTAGGCAATGCAGTAAGTTTAGTAAAGTAAGATTCAATAAAGGAGCCTGTGTGATTATTTAAAATAAAGGACTTTATTCTGGCTGTGTCTTTATTTACCATATCACTATAGGATTAGTAATGGATAGGTGTCTTATTGAAGCCTCTCCATTATTAATCCGTGGGCTTGATGTCACCAGACAATACAAAGGTGACATCAACCCCACAAATATTAACCCACTTACCACCACTACAGGGGAAGTGGGAAAAGCGAAGCTAATTGCCAGAATTGGTGCAACTATAAGATATGCCATTTCTGGGGTGGCTGAGAGCTGATGTTTTTAGCCTCAGGGGGGGTACCAATATACATGACTCCTTCCTAGGCTATTAATGTTAGCCCGCAGCGGTCTGCCTAGCCTTTGCTGGTTCAATTTTATTAGGGAACCCCATGCCAATTTTTTTCTGTAAACTAGCCAGTAAAGGCTAAGCAAACATCTGTGAGCTGATAATAGCCTGGGAATCTTTATGGCTATTGGCTCCTTCCAAGATTATTAACATCAGCCCTCAGCTTTCCCTCTGCTGGTTATGAAAATTACGTGGGAGCCCACGCAATTTTTTTTAACATTTTTTTTGAAAAATAAACATTGCGTTTCACGCAAATTTCATATGTGTGTGTCTTTTATTAAACTATATGTATATATATACACACACACACACACACACACACAGTATAATATATATTTTCACTTATATTTGTCGTGTGTGTAAACATTATATTTGAACATGGTATGTAGTGATATTATGGTCTTCAATGGAGCCTTTAAAAGAAGAGGTTGGACAAGGAAATGACATAACAATTATCTTTTTTTTGTTAAATAATGTAAATTTTTTTAGCTTGCAAATCTGCAGAGAAAACTGCATGAAAATCTGCATCAAATCCGTGTGAAATTTCAACTGCCTTTTCTGCCCAGAGAGGCAAAATAAAATTTGCACAGAATTTTCCAAAGGCAAATCCGCAGCGTGCGCACATACCCTAAAGAGCCGCACAAAAAAAAAAAAAAAAAAAATGCACTGCAAATACTCCAATGAAATTTACTGATCATGTGCACATCACTTCAGGATTCTCATTCAATGTGCTAGCATAAGGAGAGAGAGAGTAGTTTTTTACTTTTAAAATTCAAGGTTTCAAAAAGGTTTCAAACCTTAATTAGCCTGTTAGGGCTATGGCTTGTTCACTTTCATAGTTAGGAAAGGCCAGGTGATATAAATTTCTCAGCTTTATAAAAACCCAGCCTCATCTAACCTTATGGCAAAATAGCAGGCATGGGTTCTTCTAAGTAGCAGTCTGAAAATGGTGAATTCCCACAATGCAGGAAAAGGCTATAAGAAGAAAGCAAAGTGTTTTCAAACTGCCTTGTGTTCAGTTTGAAATGTAATTATGGAAATGCCAGTTAACGTTAAACAGTGAAGGTCAAGATAAGGTCTGGAAGACCAGGCAAAATTTCGAGCTGCTTGTAGGTTTGCTGGAGGCAAATCAGAATTCCCGTTTAACCTCAATAAATGTTCAGAAAGACTTCGTAGACTCTGGAGTTGTGATATATTGTTCTACTGTTCAGAGAACCCTGCACAAATATGGCCTTCATGCAAGAGTCATCAAAGGAAAACCTCGTCTGTATTCTCAGCATAACACGCAGAGTTAGAAGTAGGCAAAAGACTTCTGGTATTGCCCCCTGATTCAAGTGTTCTGGACGGGTGTTTTTGATTTGATATCTGAGCTTATAAATGTCCAAACTTCCCCTTCTCCTACCCTAGCAGTTCTAAATAAGGACACGGATATGGTAGTACATATCCTTATTGCTGCTAGACAATGTATTGCTGCTACATGGAGAGCTCCGTTTCCTCCATCCCTGTCTCAACTCTGGGATAAAATCAATACTCATTTTCATCTAGAGTTTCATCTTGCTCCAAACTATATATCCAAAAATCACCAAGTTGTGGAAACTCTTTTGGCCTCTTCGAAATATGCTACTCCCCTCCCTCTTTCCTCTATTTAAGACTTCGGAACTTTATATTGGTTTTACATGATTAGATATAATACCAGTGATTATCGGACATGTTTTTTCCCTCTCCCCTCCCTAATGGCTCCCCTATTCCCCTTCTTTCAATGTTAAACTTTACATGTTCTGTATCTCCTTATGCGGAGACCCGTGAACCTACTTTATTTTTGTATTGTCGGTATCATTCTATTGTTCATGTAATGTCTGATGTTCTTCAATTTGAAAAATTTAAATAAAGATTGGAAAAAAAAAAGAAGTATGCAAAAGAACATCTAAACAAGTCTGCTGCATTTTGGACACAAGTCCTGTGGACTGATGAGGTTAAAATAGAACTCTTTGGCCATAATGATCAAATGTATGTTTGGAGAAAAAAGGGCACAGAATTGCAGCAAAAGAACATCTCGCCAACCATTAAGCATGGAGGTGGATCAATCATGCTTTGGAGTAGTGTTGCAGATAATAGCACGGGGAACATTTCAAGGGTAGAAGGAAGAATGGATGCATCAAGAATTTGTTGAAATTTCATTGAAAGCATACCACTATCTGTAAAAAAAAAAAAAAAAAAAAAAGCTGAAGTTGAAAAAGAGGATTGTTTCTACAAATGTATGATCCTAAACACACTTTAAAATCCACAATAGACTACCTCAAAACGTGCAAGCTAAAGGTTTTACAATGGCCTCAAAATAGCAGTGCATGCAAGATTACCCAAGAATTTCAAAGAACTGGATGAAATTTTCCAAGGAAGAATTGATGAAACTCCCTCAAACAAAACATGTAAAAATCTTGTATGGCTACAAAAAGCATTTACAAACTGTGATACTTTCAAAATGGTGTGCTACTTCTAAGATACGTCATCTTTAACTTCAGGCCTTTTACAGATCATTTCATCTTCAACTTGCTTAACTGTTCACAGTTACAGTAATTTTAACCAGGGGAGCCAAAACTTTTACATGCCACAGTACATATATATGCGCTTTAAATATTCTTTGTATGATAGCACACAACAAATACAATAATACATTTACCATAATAGGGTTTGTAACAAGCTATTATTGGTTAAGGGGATAAGTTCCTGTTCATTGTGGGTCTGATTACTGGAACCCTTCTCAATCTTGAAATTACAACGCAAAAGTTTCCTCTTAGTAAGGCCCTATTCATATTATCGTTTAGGTTTAGCAGATATGCTGAGAAAGGTCTCAGCACACAATGCATTTGTCCTCATTCGGATTTGTAAATGTACCCATTAAAGTCTATGAAGCTGTTCACATGTCCATATCTTTTTGCGTGAAGCAAAATTGGAAAAACACGGATGACACTTGGGCAAAAAAAAAAAAAATCAATGACATCTGAAGGAGGCCTTTGTCAGATGGGTGATAAAACGATTTCACCTCAACTTGTCTTGTATGCTTCAGTAAACCACAGAATATATATATTATATATATAGAATCCACCAATGGAGCATCACAACTCAATCTACACAGTACATACACACATCATAATGCCTGCAGTGCTACAATCTCCATGTGACACTTAGATGGGTTGTGTGGCCTTAAGCTACAAGTCTGCAGTCACTGACAACACAGGAATTGAACTCTGGAGAATCCTCGCATCGCTCAATTCCCATACTGTCAGAGTGACCGCAGATGACGCGATGAGCAGGCAGTCATGTGTTCCCAAGGATGCGATTTGTATTCGGCCTCAATCAATTCACTTATATTGAGCGAGGCCGCACCCATATGGTCGGCATGTGACTGCATGTATGCACCCACCACCAAAACAGAAGAATCCTCAAATTGTGCAGTGCACGCGATGTGAAGATTCACAAGTCTGCAGTCACATACAGCGATTGCAGATTTGTAGCTTATGAGCGTATCACCCTTTTAATGTTTTTGTTCTTCTTAAGAGCTCTTTCCCACATCCATGTCTTCAGGAGGTGTGGTGACAGTTTTCACACGTACCAGAGACACTGACACATGTAGACTCATTCAAGTGAATGGGTCTGTGCGTTTCCACGAACCGTGTGTCCGTGGGCAAAACACTCTGACACATCGTTTTTTACCCTCAGTATAGGCCACAAAACATCCCGCACACGTGTACATGGAGAACACACATGGATGTCATCCATGTGAGGCACTGGCGCAATGGAAGAAGCGCTACAGTGAGCACTGTTCCCCGGCGCTGGGTGCTGAAGACCACTCATCCTTCTCCACTGCTCTGCCAGCGATCGCCGCGAGCAGGGGAGAATGAAGAGTTATATTCAAGAGATAACAAAGATAGCAGGCGGGGGCTGATGGGACTATTACTCCCATCAGCCTACACCTGTTGCCGCTAATAACAGTGACAGCAGGAGCCGCTGATGAGAGTAATCCTCACTGGCAGCCTGCACTGTAAATAATTTAAATAAAAAAATCCGGTGTGGGTTCTCCTCTATTTTCTATAACCAGCCAGGCAAAACTGACAGCAAGGGGCTGCAACCTTCAGCTGTCAGCTTCTGCAAGGCTAGTTATCTAGAATAGAGGGGTCCCAACGCTGTTTTTTTTTAATTGTTTAAATAAGGTAGAAAAAAAACCTCTGGAGTTCCCCCATTTTTGACAACCAGCCTTGCTAAAGTTGAGAGCTGGGGGCTGGAATTCTCAGGTTGGTAAGGGGCCACTGATATAAGCCCCCCAGCCTAAAAATAGCAGCCCACAGCTGCCCAGAAAAGGCACATTAGATGAGCCAATTCTAGTGCTTTGCCTGGCTCTTCCCACTTGCCTTGTAGCGATGGCAAGTGGGGTTCATATTTGTGGGGTTGATGTCACCTTTGTATTGTCTGGTGACATCATTGCTTAGTAATGGAGAGGCATCTATAAGACACCTATTCATTACTAATCCTATAGTTACATGGTAAATAATGACACAGCCAGAATAAAGTCTTTAATTAGAAATAAAAATGGAAAACTGTGTTTTGTTTTATTTAAAAATAGGAAACAGTTATACTCGCCTAATTCCACCAAAGCCCTTGTCTTCTGTAATAAAACTAAAATAAAAAACAATATCCCTCACCTGTTAGCTGTTCTGTCCCATGTCGTAATCCATGTCTGGTGGATAAATAGTTTTCAACCTGGTCAGTGCCAAGATGCGACCGTCCAGGCTGAGAACCACTGGTGAATGAGCTCGCAGCATCAGTGACATAATCGAGGTTACCGACAATCAGTAAGGCTGAATTCCCAGCAGGGCTGAACTGGGGTGACCTCAGCACCGTGGGAAAGAGTCAGTCATGAGGTCACGGCAGTTCAAGCTCAGTTTCTTCTCAGCAGATCACCACAAAAAATATTTATCTTTAAAGAAAATTTCCTTTAAAGGCTATGTGCACACGTACCGGAACTCTCGCGGAAATTACCGCGAGAATTCCGGAATTCCATTCCGCGGGAAAATCGCATTTTAAATTCCCGTGATTTTCCCGCTGAAAAAAAATAGCATTTTGCAAGCGTATTTAGCTTGCAAAATGCTAGCGTTTTCCAAGCGATCTGTAGCATGGCTTGGAGAACTGATTGACAGGTTGGTCACGCTCGTCAAACATAGTGTTTGACAAGTGTGACCAACTTTTTACTACTGAGGCCGCCTATGCAGCATCAGTAGTGAAAGATGAAATGTAAAAAAAAATAAAAAATGGTGTTATTCTTACCTTCCGACGTCCCGCGCAGCCGTTCCCAGTAATCCTTTGCGAAAATGCCCACGATGACGTCCGTTCTCACGGGATCGCGATGTCTCGCGGTAATTCGCGGACGTCATCGCGGGCATTTTCGCAAAGGATTACTGGGAACGAGAGCGTGGAGAGAGGCGGGAAGGCTGCGCGGGACGCCGGAAGGTAAGAATAACAATATTTTTTATTTTAAATTCTATTTTTTACAGGGATATGGTACCCAAAGCTCGGAGGACAGTCTCCTCTTCTCCGGACCATGGGTACCATCCGCAAATGTTCTGCTTACTTTCCGCATGGTGTGCACAGCCACATGTGGGAAGTAAGCGGAACAATGCATTCCTATGGGTGCGGGATCGCCGCGATTCCGCAAAATTAATGAGCATGCTGCGGTTTTTACCGCGAAGCGATTCCGCCGCGGTAAGAACCCGCAGCATTAGCACAGCATTGCAGAATCCCATAGGAATGCATGGGATGCTTATTTTTCGTGGCAAAATCGTGCGGTTAAAACCGCCGCGGAACGCAAAAAAAGCCACGTGTGAACTCAGCCTAAATGTATGTAATTTACATACTTGAAGTCATGTGCTGACTAGATTAATCACAGAGATTAACTGCAGTCTTTTGTGACCAAAAAAAAAAAAAAAAAAAAAAAAAACCCCTATAAAAGATTAAAGGGTTGGTTAAGGCATACAGTATTGAGAACCTGTCTACATGTACAAAACAGGTCATCAAAAGCAGATCAGTGTGGGTCTGTCTGGTGGCACCCCCACAGATCATCTGTTACAAGCTATGGAGCAAGTGTAGTTTGACACAGAGTGTAGTGGTCTCAGTGGCACTGTAGCATGGCTTCTATTCAAAAGAACAGGAGCTGTGCTGCAGTAACAGCAGCAGCTCAGTAATGCCACTAGGGCAAATAGCTGATTTGTGGGGCACCATTGATCTGCTATCCTGTAGATAGGTTATCAATACTGTATGCCAGGATACACCCTTTAACCTCTGGTTTTCTGGTAACAAAAGAACAGTCTGCAGTTACTCTCTTTGACAGCTGAATTATGATGCAGTGCATTACGTTAATTTTGTAAAGCCAGAAAATCCCTTTTAAAGTGAATCTGTCAGCAGGATTGTGCTGAGTAACCTACTGACAATGTCAGTATGGTGCTGTTATACTGATTAAAATGATACCTTGGTTGATGAATTCCATTTGTGGTTGTAGCTTAATCTTTATTTGCAGTTTTCAGTTAATGAGATTCTCATGCTCAGGGAGGCCTGTGGTGGGTGACTTCTTGTGGTGCTCTGACTACATATTCATCTGTATGGCTTATGACAGGTCACTGATAATAACAGGGGAAGAGTCTTGAGGAGATCATTTGCATATTCCCAGTGCCTTCTGGGATAAGTGAAGAGTCTCCGCGAGCTCAACGATCACTGGGTTTTGGCCGTTGCAGCTGAAAAGAGGAAATCGGAAAACCAGGGGAAGAGTCTTGAGGAGATCATTTGCATATTCCCAGTGCCTTCTGGGATAAGTGAAGAGTCTCCGCGAGCTCAACGATCACTGCGTTTTGGCCGTTGCAGCTGAAAAGAGGAAATCGGAAAACCAGGGGAAGAGTCTTGAGGAGATCATTTGCATATTCCCAGTGCCTTCTGGGATAAGTGAAGAGTCTCCGCGAGCTCAACGATCACTGGGTTTTGGCCGTTGCAGCTGAAAAGAGGAAATCGGAAAAACCGCGCGCCTATCGGCGTGCAAATTTTGGCTCATCTTTCATCGTTTTTAAGAAATCTCAAGATGGAAGAGGCCAGGAGCCATTTGGTGAGCTGCATTTCTTGCTACATGTTCACAGATTTACCAGTGGAAAAGCCAAACTTCACATGCCACAAATGCCAGCTTGTGTCCCTGTTGGAGGAAAAGTTGCAAAATCTCGAAGAGTGGTTAGCTACGTTGAAGATCATTAAGGAAGGTGAAGAGTTCTTGGACAGAGCAGAATTATCTCTTCATGTTAGAGAAAGAGAAGAAATTCGAAGTGCACCTGAAGAAACAGAGGAATGGAGACATGTGACCCAGAGAAGCAGGAGGATCAGGAGGCAGTCAACACCCATACTGCTCAGAAACCAGTACCAGGCTCTCACGCAGGAAAACGATGAAGAAATACATCAGGATAAGACTTTGCCAACAAACAGCAACCTTGTACGCCTTCAGAGTCCTCCTGGATGGAGAAAGAAAAATGTTGTGAAGAAGAAACGGAGAGTGGTGGTCATGGGGGATTCCCTGTTGAGAGGAACAGAGGCCGCTATCTGCAGACCGGATATAACTTCAAGAGAAATGTGCTGTCTTCCAGGTGCAAAAATTAAAGATGTGTCTGACAGGATATCAGGACTCTTCAGACCTACAGATGACTACCCATTCCTGCTACTACATGTGGGGACAAATGACACCGCAAGAAACGACCTGGAAACCATCTGCAGAGACTTTGAAAACTTAGGCAAGAAAGTGAAAGAACTGGGAGCGCAGGTGGTCTTCTCTTCCATCCTCCCAGTGGATGGCCATGGAACAAGGAGGTGGAATAAGATTCTGCAGGTGAACAACTGGCTACGTCGATGGTGCCGTCAGCAACGATTTGGATTTCTGGATCAAGGAGTGAACTACTTATACGATGGACTACTTGCTAGAGATGGGGTGCACCTTACGAAGACTGGAAAGCATGTATTTGGAAGTCGCCTTGCTACACTTGTAAGGAGAGCTTTAAACTAGAACCACATGGGAAGGGAAGCAAAAGACCAGAAAAAGCCATACACCTGACAAATGCTATTGAGAACTCTGCTATTAGAAGTGGAAAGGAAGAACAAAGACGAAAGAATCTAATTAATAAAAATATTGGAGAAAGAGAAACCAATCACAAACTAAAATGTTTCTATACTAATGCACAAAGCATGGGCAACAAACAAGGAGAATTGGAACTACTAACATAGGAAAAGAAATATGATGTCATTGGAATCACTGAAACTTGGTGGGACAATACACATGACTGGAATACAAGACTAGAAGGATACAACTTATTTGCAAGAAACAGACTTGATAAACGAGGAGGGGGTGTTGCATTGTATGTTAGAAACGCGTATATCTGCACAGAGATTGAAGCTTCAGAGACTGGGAGTTCTGTGGAAACTGTTTGGGTAAGAATACAAGGACAGAACAATGGAAAGGACACCATTGTAGGCATTTACTACAGGCCGCCTGTGCAAGCTGAAGATATGGATGAACTCTTTATGCATCAAATGGCCAAGTTCTCCAAAAAATATGACATAGTTGTCATGGGAGATTTCAACTATCCAGACATTTGTTGGGAATCTCTCTCAGGCAAAACTAACAGGTCAAGGAAATTCTTATCCTCTCTTGCGGACAACTTTATCTTCCAAAAGGTAGGGGAGAAAACAAGGGGAACTGCTACCTTGGATCTAATCCTTATAAACAGGGAGGAAATGGTTGAGGAGGTAAAAGTGGCTGGAACCCTAGGAGGTAGCGACCATGCTATTTTAGAATTTTGGATAACTAGAGGCGGAAGACCTGTGAAGACTCAGACGTCAAGGTTAGATTTCAGAAAGGCAGATTTTAAGGGATTCAGAAAGATAATTGGAGGGATCCAATGGCTGGATATCCTTAAAGACAATGTCCAGGAAGGATGGGAAATCTTGAAAAATGAAATTCTCAAAGCACAGTTGTTAACAATTCCGAAAAGAGGGAAGAATAGGAAGCATTTAAGGAAACCAGGATGGGTGAACACAGAACTTAAGAACATGCTAAAAAGGAAGAAAAAAATGTTTATAAAATGGAAAGAGGGAGGCATATCTAAAGAAGAATATAATGCTGTCTGCAGAACCTGCAGGGCACAAATCAGATTAGCTAAAGCTGAAAATGAATTGAGGCTTGCAAGAGATGTCAAAAGCAATAATAAAGGATTTTGGGGATATGTCAAAAGTAAAAGAAAAGTCAAAGATGCTATAGGATTTTTACTGGATGAAAATGATGAAATGGTAAGACAGGATGTTGAGAAGGCTGAACTTTTAAATTCCTATTTTGCATCTGTTTTCTCTCAGAAAGGAAATGTAACACCAACTGTTATTCACTGTCCTATTAAGGGAATAGAAGAATCCAGGATATCTATAAACAGAAAGATAGTGAGGAAACACTTAGCTAACTTAAATGAATTCAAGTCTCCAGGTCCAGATGAATTACACCCCAGAGTACTGAAGGAGATAGCAGAAGAAATTTTTGAACCCCTCTCCATAATCTTTGAAAATTCTTGGAGAACAGGAGAAGTGCCAGAAGACTGGAGAAGAGCAAATGTTGTTCCTATCTTCAAAAAGGGGAAGAAGGTGGACCCAGGCAACTATAGGCCGGTGAGTCTGACTTCTATACCAGGAAAGATCTTTGAACAAATTATTAAACAACATGTATGTCAATACCTGGATAAGAATGAAGTGATTAACAGAGTCAGCATGGGTTTGTAACTAATAAGTCATGTCAGACTAACTTAATTTCCTTCTATGACGGTATCACTGATTGGGTGGATCAAGGAAATGCTGTAGATATAGTATATCTTGACTTCAGCAAAGCATTTGACAAAGTCTCTCATACAATCCTTATTGAAAAAATGACTAAGTATGGAATGGACAAGGCAACTGTTAGGTGGATTCATAACTGGCTTAGTGATCGGACCCAAAGAGTGGTCGTAAATGGCTGCACATCCAGTTGGAAGAATGTCTCAAGTGGGGTACCACAGGGCTCTGTCCTGGGCCCTGTATTGTTCAACATCTTTATCAACGATTTAGATGAAGGAATTGAGGGTAAACTGATTAAATTTGCTGATGACACAAAGCTAGGAGGGATAGCTAATACTAGAGAAGAGAGAGAGAGTATTCAAAAAGATTTAAATAAACTGGAGAAGTGGGCAGCAACTAATAGAATGGTTTTTAACAGGGAGAAATGCAAAGTACTACATCTGGGCAATAAAAATGAAAAAAGCATATATAGAATGGGAGGAATAGGGCTAAGTGACAGCACATGTGAAAAAGACTTGGGTATACTAATAGATCACAGACTGAATATGAGTCAACAGTGTGATGCAGCAGCAAAAAAGGCAAATGCAATTCTAGGATGTATTAACAGAAGCATACAGTCTAGATCACGTGAAGTCATTATTTCCCTCTACTCCTCTTTGGTCAGACCTCATCTGGAATATTGTGTCCAGTTTTGGGCACCACATTTTAAAAAAGACATCAACAAACTGGAGCAAGTTCAGAAAAGAGCGACCAGAATGGTGACCGGTCTGCAAACCCTGTCTTATGAGGAAAGGTTGCAGGATTTGGGAATGTTTAGTTTGCAAAAGAGAAGACTGAGAGGAGACTTAATAGCTGTCTACAAATATCTAAAGGGCTGTCACATTGTAGAAGGATCAACTTTATTCTCATTTGCACAAGGAAAGACTAGAAGCAATGGGATGAAACTGAATGGGAGGAGACACAGATTAGATATTAGAAAAAACTTTTTGACAGTTAGAGTGATCAATGAGTGGAACAGGCTGCCACGAGAAGTTGTGAGTTCTCCTTCAATGGAAGTCTTCAAACAGAGGCTGGACAGACATCTGACTGGGATGATTTAGCGAATCCTGCTTTGAGCAGGGGGTTGGACCAGATGGCCCAGGAGGTCCCTTCCAACTCTACGATTCTATGATTCATCTTGTAGGCGGTGGCACCTGTGCTGTAGCATTATGCGACGTATAATATGTATATATTCATTTTATTTAGGCATCTTGTTTTGTTGGCCAAAAAAAAAAAAAAAATGTAATCAAAGTGGCGCCAGATAGCAGATAAATGCTACTGTGATGGAACCAAATGTTTTGTTCTCTAGCAAAATGGCGCCGGCACAGCAGCATCTATCAGAACGCAATAGATGCTACTGCAAAGGCGTGGCCATGACACCATTTTGATTAAGATAATTTTTACAGATGAATAATGAATATATAACCAGAGTACTACATAGAATAGAATCATAGAATGGTAGAGTTGGAAGGAACCTCCTGAGCCATCTGGTCCAACCCCCTGCTCAAAGCAGGATTCACTAAATCATCCCAGTCAGATGTCTGCCCAACATCCCCCGCCACAGGCCGCCCTGGAGCAAGAGAATCTCATTAAGGCCGGGATCACACATGCAATGAATACAGCCGAGTCTCGCATGCTAATACCCGGCACATGGATCAGAGCGTACGGCCACAAAGCAGTACATGCAGCAGCAGGCTCCGCTCCCGAGTGCCGGCAGCAGTGCCGGGTATTAACATGCAAGACTCTGCCGTATTCCGCGCATGTGTGATCCCAACCTAACTGAAAACTGCAAAGATTAAACAACCACCACAAGACGGATTTCATCAGCCAAGGTATCATTTCAATCAGTATAACAGCACCAACCTGACACTGTCTGTAGTTTACTGTGCACAATCCTGCTGACAGGTTCCCTTCAACCCCTTTCTGATGTCTGACGTAATGATCTGTCCATGTTACCTGGGCCTGTCCGACTATGGAAGGATCATTACGTCATAGCGATCGGCCGGGCACACGGGTGATGTGCGGCCAATCATGTCCAGGAGTCAGTTGACACCCGGCACTAAGTGCCAGGAGCAGTCACAGACTGCTCAAGGCACTTTAATCCCTGAAATGCTGCAATTTAACACAATCACAGCATTCCAGGAGCAGGCAGAGGGCCCCTCCTCTGCCTTTGGATCGGAGACCTCGTGGTGTGACGCGGGGTCCCGATCGCTGCCATGGTAACCCGATGTTGTCATGACGACATCCGTGTTGCCAGAGCTGAGAAGCTTCCTAGTCATAAGTGCATGATCAGTAAGTCTCTCAGGTCAGTGTGCAGAAAGTACAGCGCTGACAGCTCTTATAGCATGCAGATGCTGCTTCATCTGCATGCTATAGAAGCAATCAGCTTGCAAAAAACGAGTGGGAAAAAGTGTTAGGCCGGGATCACACTACAGCGAGATACGGCTGAGTCTCACAGGTTAAAACCAAGCTCTGGCACCGGTACTCCGGAGCGAAGCGTGCAGCTCCATGTATTGCTGTGCGGCTGCACGCTCCGCTCCGGAGTGCCGGCGCCAGAGCTTGGTTTTAACCTGCAAGACTCGGCCGTATCTCGCTGTGTGTGATCCCGGTCTTAAAGTTAAAAAAAAATGTTTTGCTTTATTCTAAATAATTGTAAAAATATTAAAAAAGTAAAATAAAATCAATATTTATTCTATCAAAAAGAAATATTTGAATGAAAAAGAAATCTAAACAATAAAAGTACACATATTTGGTATCCAAAACCTACAAAAGACAAAATGAGAAAAACCCTGCTGTAATTAAAATAAAAAGCAAAAGTGCATTGAAGTAATACAGAGTTCTAAGTAATACTGTATTTGATCAGATATACTGTAGCATAAAAGCCGTCCCACCATTGACAAGGTGACTCTGTGGTCGGGGTGGTCCTACATGGTCTAATATTAAAAACCTTATCCTGTATCAAAGTTGATGTCAGTGTGTGAATAAGGGCAGACAAAGGACGTGGTCCCAACTAGTGGACACCAGTCAGGGGAAGCCTTTACATATAATTTCCAGCTCAGGAGAGGGAGGCCACACCCCAGCTTGCACAGAATGCAAACATACAAAGAAAAAAAAAAAAATAACACAAAAATTGAGCTTGGTTTGAGTTGGTACACATGCAGAATATAAACGCATGTTCACATGGCCAAAAAGCATACAAAACCTACAAAAGACAAAATAAGAAAAACTCTGCTGTAATTAAATAAAAATGCATGTATTCCAAATCAAACAAAGCTCAATTTTTGTGCTTTTTTTCCCCTTTGTATTTTTGCATACTGTGCAAGCTGGGGTGTGGCCCCCCTCTCCTGACTGGTGTCCACTGGTTGGGACCACGTCCTTTGTCTGCCCTTATTCACACACTGATGTCAACTTTGACACAGGATAAGGTTTTTAATATTAGAAAATGTAGGACCACCAAAGCCGACAGACAAAGGAACTTTTTTGTGTATGTCAAAAAGTCTGACAGCAACGGATCCAGCGCCGTCCGTCGTTGACTATAATGAAAACCTATGGACAACTTGATCCGTCGCTGTCCGGCAAATGACGGAATCCAGCAATGGATTCCATTTTTTTTTTTTTTTTTAAACTGAGCATGCCCGGAATAATTTCTATTCCTTTAATTTAACCCCTACAGCTGCTTTTTACATTCTGGCACATAAAATCTCTCTCTTCAGCTCCTGCTTCGATGGATCAGTCAAAAAAACGGATCCGGTGCATCAGTTTTTTTTTTACAATCTGCACAGGATCCATTTTTTGCACACTTTGACGGATTGTGTCTGATTCTAAAGAAACTGATGTGTGAAAGAGGCCTAAAGCACAAGCAATCAGATGATCACAGCTTCAAGTCCCCTAAAGCAGGGTTCCCCAACTCCAGTCCTCAGGGCCCACCAACAGATCATCTTTTCAGGATTTCCTTAGTATTGCGCAGGTGATAATTGCATTACCTGTACAATACAAGGGAAATCCTGAAAACATGACCTGTTGGTGGGCCTTGAGGACTGGAGTTGGGGAACCCTGCCCTAAAGGGACAAATAAATACCGCGAAAAGTAAAAAAAAAAGTTTTGAAAAAATAAAAAAAACATAACTTCAAATTAACCTCATTTTCTCCTATTAAAAATAATGTAAAATAATGTGGCATCATCGCTTTCAGAAAAGTCTGATCTATGAAAATCTAAACACACCGTAAATAAACCTAATTCCTAAACATGGTAAACAAGAAAAAAAAAAGATTAAGGCTATGGGTCCACGTAGCGTTTTATTCCGGACACTAAAAACCGGACTCCTTCCCAGAAATCGCACGTTTTTTTCACCGTGATTTTACCGCGATTAAGATCGCGATTTTGCCGCGATTTTCTCGTGCGATATTCAAGCACCTTCCAAGCGATTTAAAGCATCGCTTGGAAAGTGATTGACAGGTTGGTCACACTCGTCAAACATAGTGTTTGACAAGTGTGACCAGGTTTTTACTATTGAGGCCGCCTATGCGGCATCAATAGTAAAAGATAGAATGTTAAAATGCTAAAAAAAAAAAAAAAAAAAAAATCGGGGTATATTTACCTTCCGGCGTCCCGCGCTGCCATCCCGGGCCTCAGTGTTCCCAGTAATGCCTTGCGAGACCTGTGATGACGTAGTCTCGCGTTGCTATAGCGATCTCGCGAGACCACGTCATTACAGGGCCTTGCCGCAAGGCATTACTGGGAACGCTAGGCCGGGAATGCAGCGCGGGACACCGGAAGGTAAATATACCCCGATTTTTTTTTACAGGGGCAGTCTCCTCTCCTCCACACTGTGGGTACCAACCGCACATGAGACGCTTAACTTCCCGCATGGTGGGCATAGCCACATGCGGGAAGTAAGCGATTCTCATGCATTCCTATGGGTGCGGAATCGCGGCAATTCTTTGCGATTCCGCACAAAAGAATGAGCATGCTGCGATTTTTTCCGCGATGCGATTCTGCCGCGGAAAAAAGCGCAGCATGTGCGGAATGCCATAGGAATGCATGGGGGGCGTTCTGTACATGATTTTTAAACGTTTTTGCAGCATTTTTGCGTTGAAAATCGCAGCAAAAACGCTTAAAAATCGATACGTGGGCACACAGCCTAAAAAAATGCAAGAATTGCATTTTTTGGTCACTGCAATACCACAAAAAGTGCTATAAAAAGCAAAGTGTCATATCTATCCTAAAATGGTATTGATAAAAATATTGTCCTAGCCTGCAAAAATAAGCCAAAAAGAAAACAAAACTTTTTTTTTCACCTCTAAAATAATAATAAAAGAAAAATTGGACATGCTTGGTATTGCCGTAATTGTACTGATGAGCAAAGTCTTATTGTCAGGTCATTTTTACCACACAGTGTGTGCTATGAAAACCATTCCCCCAAAAAATAATGTCAAAATGTTTTTCTCAATTTCACGCCACTTGGAATTTTTTTTCCCCCCATTTTCCAGTACACAGTGTGGTAACATGAATGGTGTCATTCAAAAGTACAACTCCTCCTGCAAAAAAACAATAATAATCTTTGTTTTTATATTGCGCTAACATATTCCGCAGCGCTTTACAGTTTGCACACATTATCATCACTGTCCTCGATGGGGCTCACAATCTAAATTCCCTATCAGTATGTCTTTGGAACAGGGGAGGAAACCCACACAAACACAGGGAGAACATACAAACTCCTTGCAGATGTTGTCCTTGGTGGGATTTGAACCCAGGACCAAAGCGCTGCAAGGCTATCCACCGAGCCACCATGCTGCCCTCATACGTGTATGCGCACAGAAAAATAAAACAAGTTATTGCACTGAAAAGAAGGGAATGAAAGTGCAAAAATAGAAATTGTCTGCACCAGGAAGGGGGTGAACGCTGCCGCGGTCCAGAATCTGAAAGGTTACCGCTTTTGGGTACGTGCATATATAAGTGTTTGTTACCTTTTTGCGGCTTTTTTCTGCAGTTTTCCAAAACTGCACCATTCCCTGGAACCAACAAAGTGAATGAGAATCCTGAAGTCTCATGCACACGTTGCTTCTTTTTCACTTGCAGATTGAAGCAGTTTCACATCAATTCTTTCAGCATTTTTGTAGGCTTTTTACCCTATCCAATGCAAGGTAAAAAATAAAAAAATGCATAAAATAACGCAAGTAAAACAACACAGTAAGAGTGGGTATTTTATAATACTTTTTGCCTGCCATGTGTCATTTTTTAGTGCAGAAATATTGGCAGAAAATATTTAACAGGTACACGCTTTTTCACACACACAAATTGAGATGTAAGCCTTATATTTACACAAATGCACACATATTACAATAAGGCTGTGTGCACACGCTGCGGATTTTGCTGCGGTTCCGCAGCGGTTTCGGCCGCTGCGGACCCGCAGCAGTTTCTGCTGCGGTGTACAGTACCATGATTCCCTATGGGAATCAAAAACCGCAATGCAGACGGTGCGGAATTTTCCGCGCGGATTATCTGCGGTTTTCAATCCGCAGAAAGAATTGACATGTCAATTCTTTCTGCGGATTCTCCTGCGGTTTGCCATCTCCTCCATTGAGGAGATGAAAAACCGCAGGGCCAAACCGCAGAGCAATCCGCAGGTAAAACCGCAGGTATTTTGACCTGCGGTTTCACCTGCGGATTTTACAAAATCCGCGCGGATGAATCCGCACCTAATCCGCAGCGTGTGCACACAGCCTTACCCTGCAGTCCCAAACATGCACTACACAAGGTGCATTTATTACACATCCACTTCACATGTACGGTTTGTCGTACAGGACCGGGCCTTTCCCCTCTTCAGTTTCATGTCATAAACCAGTAAAACAATGGGGAGAGCATAGGACCCTCACTAAATTCTCCATGTACAGCAAACTGCTTCCCCTCCCCCTCCGGTCTGCCGAACACTAGCCGAGCGGGAAAGGCAAGGGGGTATAGCTTTTGCTATATGGTTAGTATCCCCCAAACTCTAAGGGTGTGTGCACACGTTGCGGATTCTGCTGCGGTGTACAGTACCTTTCTAGCCTATGTAAAACAAAAAACGCTGTGCACATGCTGCCACTTCATTTCCGCAGCATGTCAATTCTTTATGTGGGTTCCGCAGCGTTTTACACCTCTTCCATTATAGGAATCCACAGGTGTAAAAACGCAGAGGAAATCCGCACAGAAAACTGCAGAAAATCCGCAGGAAATCTGCACTAAATCCGCAGGTAAAACGCAGGTCATTTTACCTGCGGATTTAGCAAAATCTGCGCGCAAAAATCCGCAGGACAATCCCCAATGTGTGCACATACCCTAAGGACTAACCTGTACAGCAGCAGTGAGGAGGCTTCTTCCCTAGGAGCAGCGGTGAGTCAGCTCTGCAGAAGGCTCCGGGATGTGGGCAGAGTCTACACAGTCCAAAGAAGCAGCAGACTAGTGATGGGTATAGTCCAGCTCACTCGGCTCCGCTCACTAGAGTTGAGCGACTTTGGTCGGATCAGGTTTTGTGAAACCCCAATGAAACAAAATTCGTTTCAGATGAAACTGGTCCGACTAGGGCAAAAAAAGTCGGAATTTCGTCCAAAACCCGACCCTAAAGCCAGTCAATGCTGACTTTTTGGCACTTTTCCCACTTTTAGCACTCCAGTCCTTTAACTATAAAGCTTGGGCCTCATTATACAGCTATACAGGTGCCTAGTGAAGGTTTTTTAGCATTGACATTTTCTTAGATTGTAAGCTCCTATGAACAGGTCCTCACTCTATGTGCACATGGTGCAGATTCTGCTGTGGAATTTTCCACGCAGATTTTGCTAAATCTGCAGGTAAAATGACCTGCGTTTTACGTGCAGATTTCCCCTGCAGATTTCTATAATGGAGCAGGTGGAAAACTGCAGCAAAACCGCACAAAAGAAGTGACATGCTGCTTCTTTTAGGCCATGTGCACACAATGCATTTTTCCTGCGGATCCGCAGCGGATTTTACCGTGCAGAAACGCTGCAGATCCGCAAAGTGATTTACAGTAGAATGTAAAGCAATGGGGAAAAAAAAAACCTGTTGTGCAGATGCTGCGGATTTTTCCGTGCGGTTTTCCCGCGGTACAAAATCCGCAGAATGTTACTTCTTTTGTGCGGTTTTCCATCTCCCCTGTCACCAAATCCGCAGGGGGAAAACCGCGATGGAAAACCGCATGAAAACTGGAAGAAATCCGCAGGAAAAATGCAGATCATTTGACCTGCGGATTTCTTCCATTCTGCGCGGAAAAATCCGCAGGGCCAAAAAGTATGTCTGCACTCAGCCTAAAACTGCAGGGAAAATGCAGGTCATTTTACCTGCAGATTTAGCAAAATCTGCGTGGAAAATTCCACAGAAGAATCCGCACCGTGTGCACAGGGCCTCAGGGTATGTGCACACGTTGAGGATTCTGCTGCGGATCCACAGCAGAATCCGCATCGTTGTACAGTACCATTAAAGTCTATGAGAAATTAAAGACGCTGTGCACATGCTGCAAATTTTCTGCGGATTTAAATCCGCAGCATATCAATTCTTTTGTGCTGATCCGCAGCATTTTGACACCTGCTCCATTATATGAATCCGCAGGCTAATCAGCACTAAATCCACAGGTAAAACGCTGGTCATTTTACCTGCGGATTAAGCCAAATCCGCAGGCTAATCCGCACCGTGTGCACGTACCCTTAGGCCTCTTTCACACATCAGGTTTTCGCCGTCAGGCGCGATCCGGCGCTTTTGACAGAAACCGGATCCGGCGAAATGCAATGCCGGATCCTGTTTCCCCCCCTATTGACTTGCATTTGCGCCGGATCGCGCCGGATGGCCATGCGTTTCATCCGGTTTTCGCCGGATCCGGCAATGTGTCGCGATCCGGCATCTGGAAAAAACGGCTACTGTAACGTTTTTTGTCTCCGGCGAAAAAGCCGGACACGCCGGATCCGGCGCGTCCGGCTTTTTCACACAATGAAAGCCTATGAGCGCCGCAATGCGCCGGATCCGTTTTTTTGGTCTGAGCATGCTCAGTAGCTCTGCCCACAGGAGATATATAAAAGCAAGACAATGGGACCCTCAGCCACACCCAACATGCCACCCAAGCCAAGAACCAGGAGCAGGAGAAGGCAGCAGACATCTGCAGCAGCACCATCAGCACCACCCCAAATGGAGCAGCAAATGGAACATGCTGAGGAGGGGAGGCCAGCAGCAGATGAGAGACGGTAATTATCAAATCCCCCATTCCTCCAAACTAGGGCCATGGAATATCAAGATATTCATTGGCCCTTTGTTTCTCTTTATTCAACAGCCGCCAAAGAGATGCAGCAGCAGCAGCAGCAGCAGAAATGGCATCACTGGCAGCAGCAACAGCAGCAGCAATACCCACAGCCATGGAGTCTGGCCATCAACAGGACAGCACATCTTCTTCTGGGAGCCCTCCCTCGCATCGTCAGCGTTTGACGGTAAGTTTTTATTTCCAAAATCCATCTTCTCTGTAATATATGTCTATTCATTGCCTTTTATTTCAAAACAGGAATCACAAGATGAAGAGGAGCTCCCAGAAGAAGAAGGAAGGGGTGGACAGACACTTGGAGTGGGCTCACAATTGGTAAGTTTTTGGCATCAAACGCAGAAACACAACATCACACTACACACAACACATAGAAAACAATGTTCTGCAGACCACACACAGCAAACAAATGCCTACATCCAAAGACATAACATTTTTTGTTTTCTTCTCTAGTCTTCCCAATCTGGTGCTCGGCCAAGAGGTCCTCGCAGTGTGCCTCCCAGGGTCGTCGGCGACAGCAACGCGGCGGTCACCAGCGTGTAAGTATAAATATTTTTGCTTTGTTTTTTTGCACTTTTTATTTCATTTCTTTTGTGGAGGCTAATTATGTTATTTTTGTCTTTTTCTTTAACAGCCTTCACAGCGTGCTCCCGACTCTGACGGTGAGGATGGAGGGATTGATGTGGACCGCCTCATCGATCTCGTCAGAGAAAGGGAGCCGCTCTGGAATATGGCTGACCGCCGCCACGCTGACCTGATCGTTACCCGACGACTCTGGGAGGAAATCTGTTCGCTCCTTGTGGGCCGCTGGGAGGACCTCGATGTTCGGGCCCAGATTAAAGAGCGTAAGTATATACAGTACCGGTTGCTTGATGTAAACCAGTGTTTCCCGAACTCCAGTCCTCGTGGTCCCCACGGATCATGTGTTCAGGATTTCTATTTACTATGGAAATCCTGAAAACATGACCCCTGGGGACCATGAGGACTGGAGTTTGTGAAACACTGATGTTGTATACTAACCACTCCTTTCTCGTTTCAGGGAACAGAATTGTGAATCGGTGGCGGTCTGTGAGGGATCGTTTCAAGAAGGAGTTCAATAAAGAGATGCGGGCCCCGAGTGGATCTGGAGGACGCAGAAGCAAGTACAAGTACGCACAAGCCCTGTCGTTCCTCCGGGAAACAATGCTCACCAGAAGGTAAATATTACACACCAAATGTGAAAAAAATGTTAGATGTAACTTTTTTTTTTCAGCCAGGGCCATACCATGTCAGTATTTTAATTGTTTTTTTTTCTCTTTATTCCACAGCACGGTGAGCAGCACTCGGGAGCCTGCACGATTGGACCCTTCTGAGGCGATCCCTGAGGAGACCGGCACCAAGGGACACTTCGACCGCCCCGGTACATCTGCACCTTCCCAGCCTTCCCACACATTCGACCCATCTGTCCCATCCACCAGCACAGGAGCATCGTGGCCGCCTACATTACATGAAGCTGCTGGTGAGGAGATCGCTTTCCCTTTACCCCACCCTTCTGCCCCTGCCACCTCTAGTACACCTGCGGGTACTGGGCGGCAGCGGCAGAGGGGTCAGGAAAAGAGTTATGCGCAAGAGTTCTTGCATCTGAATGCATCTTTCCAGAACTGTCTAAAAGTCTTGTCAGAGCAAATCTCCGCAGGCTTTCAGCAGATCAACTCCAGCATTCTGGAGGTGAAGACACTTCTGCAAACCATGCATTCAGAAGCAAGATCTTCGCCAAACCACACCTTTTTCAGGTCTGTTGTGGAGCGCATGGCAACACTATCTCCTACCCAGCAGATGCATGTAATGCATTCGTGCCACGGTGCTCTACAGCAGGTTACCTCCCAACCTCCACCTCCCACCACTGTAGTTCCTCCACCTGCACCCCCTCCAGCCACTTTCCATCCTCCCCCTCCTATTACATCTGCACCCCCTCCAGCCACTTTCCATCCTCCCCCTCCTATTACATCTGCACCCCCTCCAGCCACTTTCCATCCTCCCCCTCCTATTACATACCAGCAACCTCACCAGTACCAGCAACCTCCCCAGTACCAGACATCTCCCCACTTCCAGCAACCTGCCCCGTACCAAACTCCTTCCCCGTACCAAACTCCTTCCCCATACAACTTGCCATCAACATCATCTGCACCTACAGTCCCTGCCCAACCCTCCACTCCACCGCCCACCACCTCTTCTGCCTCCCACATGTCCACCCATTCTGTAGTTT
The DNA here is from genome assembly GCF_039654945.1 of Dendrobates tinctorius. Taxonomy (NCBI): domain Eukaryota; kingdom Metazoa; phylum Chordata; class Amphibia; order Anura; family Dendrobatidae; genus Dendrobates; species Dendrobates tinctorius. The sequence continues at coordinate 102,096 of NW_027362094.1, forward strand.
TTTCCACACCTTCACCTCTAACTGTTCCTTCCCCACCACGATCCCAGTCCTCTCTCCACACACCCAGTGTCGAAGTGTCTCGCAGCCCCTCCAGCAGTATTTCCACCCCACAGTACACAGATTTGTAATGTGTGTTTTTTGTAATAAAAATGCCCATTGGGTTTAAAACCTTTATTAAAAAAGTTTTTTGCACTTTAAAAACATTTTACAAAAAAAAAAAATTTTTTAAATAAAAGTTAAATTATCGTTTCACAATGGTTGTCTGTCATTTCTTTCTGCGGCGAACTATGTTTAAAAAAAAGGTTAAATACAGGGTATTTCAAAGGTAAAAAGGTATTCAAAACCAGGTATATAACTGTGGGTAAATTTTAGCTTTTTGCCACAGTTGTGTTCCTGGTTGTGTTTGAAGCAAAGTATTTCACCTGAAAAGTTGTGTTTATTGTTGGTGATTTCCTAACAATGTACACAACTTTTGTTAAAAGGTGAAATACTTTGCATAAAACACAACCAGGTACACACCTGTGGCCTAAAGCTAAAAATAGAGACCATGACAAGATAGCCAACTTTGGTTGGCAAAGGTATATACTGTTGGTACAGAAGGTACACAAGTTTGGTTAGGGCACAAATCTTTCACACTCTGTCATCCTGCCAGTGTACTCTGCCTTGAGGTGACATAAAGTATAGTGGAAAATTGTCCCTGAAACCGTCACAGAACTTCTAGTGGTAATATTTCCAATGACAACATCCATCTTCGCCAGTAACTTGCTCTTCTCTCCAACCTGCACTTTCTCCTCTACAACCTGTCAAAGAAGGGCTGTAGGAACATGCTATATATAGTTTTCCAGTAGCCAATCCCGTTCGGAAGGCCACAAGGGTCAATTTTAAAAACCAGATCCGGCGTAATCCGTCGAAAAACGGATAGAAAAACGGATGATCCGGCACATCAGGTTTTACAAAACATTTGCCGGATCCGGAATTCCGGCATGACGCCGGATCGCGCCTGACGCCGAAAACCTGATGTGTGAAAGTAGCCTTAGTCTGTATTGCTGACTTGTGTTATTTTCTAATAGCTCATATTTGTACATGTCGCTTCTACATTAGTCAGTGCTGCGACATCTGCCGGCGCTGGATAAGATTCTTATAAGTAAATCCTTGGAGACATGTTCCACACCTCTCCTGACCTGAGCATGACAGTGTGCTGGATTACTATGCAGCTGTCAAGCTCAGGTCAGGAGAGCTGACAGCCAGTACGAGGTTTACCATGCGATTCTCACACGAGAAATACAGCAGTGTGTCTCTGTGTGTGGTGTAGAGATCAGAGTAAGGGCATAGATTAACCCCTTCATTAGGGATGGGTGAATCCTGAAATGCTCGGAATCGCTAGACTCTAACGAGTCCGACTCGGAAACTCGCTACTCGTTGCGAGTCTAGCGAGTCCAATGTTAATGAATGGGGATGCGAGTATTGCAGCGATTCCTGTGCTGCCATTTTTTTTGTTCCGCTTACTTCCCACATGTGGCTGTGCACACCATGCGGAAAGTAAGCAGAACATTTGCGGATGGTACCCACGGTCCGGAGGAGAGGAGACTGTCCTCCAGGCTTTGGGCACCATATCCCTGTAAAAAATAAAATTTAAAATAAAAAATATTGTTATTCTCACCCTCCGGCGTCCCGCGCAGTCTTCCCGCCTCTCCACGCATCCGTTCCCAGTAGTCCTTTGCGAAAATGCCCGCGATGGCGTCCGTTCTCGCGGGATCGCGAAGTCTCGTGGTCATTCGCGCGACGTCATCACGAATTACCGCGAGACATCGCGATCTCGCGAGAACGGACGCCATCGTGGGCATTTTCGCAAAGGATTACTGGGAACGGATGCGTGGAGAGGCGGGAAGGCTGCGCTGGACGTCGGAGGGTAAGAATAACAATATATTTTTTTTTTTTTTACATTTTATCTTTTACTACTGATGCTGCATAGGCAGCCTCAGTAGTAAAAAGTTGGTCACACTCGTCAAACACTATGTTTGACGAGTGTGACCAACCTGTCAATCAGTTCTCCAAGCGATGCTACAGATTGCTTGGAAAACGCTAGCATTTGCATTGGACTCGTTACTGTGCGAGTAATCGCTTGGAAACTCGCAGAGTACCGACTCCTGCGAGTCCCCTACTACTCGCAGAGTAACGAGTAGATTCGCCCATCCCTACCCTTCATGACTAGAGGTATTTTTGTTGCATACTCCCATGCGTTCGGCGGGCATGTCAAAACACCGCATTCGGACACATCCGCATACAACCCATGTCCCTGCATAACCAATGTTAAAGATAGATACGCAGGACGCATGGGGAAGTAGGCGGAGCTTAAGGGAGGAAGTACGCAGACCAGCCAAATGCAAGTGTGAACCCAGTCTTACAGCTCTTAGGCCTGTTTCACACTTGCTTTTTTTTTGCAGCGCGTTTTTCCCGCAAAAAAACGCATTGAAAAACGCATACAAAAGCATACAACTGCTGCATTTTTTTCAAGCATTTTTATGAGCATGCATGAAAAAAACGCAGCGTTTTTAAGCGTTTGTATGCGTTTTTAGTGCGTTTTTACCGCGTTTGCGTTTTTTTCCAACATTAGGTGGCCACTCACACTAACCCAAACCATGACTTTACTAACCCTAACCCTGACCCTAACCCTAACCCTGACCCTAACCCTAACCCTAACCCTTAACCAAACCATACTTAACCCTAACCCTGACCCTAACCCTAACCCTTAACCAAACCATACTTAACCCTAACCCTGACCCTAACCCTGACCCTAACCCTAACCCTAACCCTAACCCTGACCCTAACCCTAACCCTAACCCTAACCCTAACCTTTAACCAAACCATACTTAACCCTAACCCTGACCCTAACCCTAACCCTGACCCTAACCCTAACCCTAACCCTTAACCAAACCATACTTAACCTTAACCCTAACCCTAACCCTGACCCTAACCCTAACCAAACCATACTTAACCCTAACCCTGACCCTAACCCTTAACCAAACCATACTTAACCTTAACCCTAACCCTGACCCTAACCCTAACCCTAACCCTTAACCAAACCATACTTAACCCTAACCCTGACCCTAACCCTGACCCTAACCCTAACCCTAACCCTAACCCTTAACCAAACCATACTTAACCCTAACCCTAACCCTAACCCTGACCCTAACCCTTAACCAAACCATACTTAACCCTAACCCTGACCCTAACCCTAACCCTAACCCTAAACCCCCTTAACTAACCCTAACTTTACCCAAACCCCTAAATTCCATTGTCTAAACTAATGGTAAAAAAAAAAACGCATGTGCAAAAAAACGCATACATAAGCATGCCAATGCGCACATATGCTCACCATAGACTTATAATGGGTGTCTTGCTGTAAAAAAACGCATTGCGCGCGCATGCGTTTTTTTGAGGCAAATCGGACGCACAAAAAATGCAACAAGTTGCATTTTGTGCGCCCGAGCGCATACCGCAAAAAAACGCATGCGCGGTAAAACGCGTACAAACGCATGTGTATGCGCACATAAGCGCATCCCATGCAAAGTATAGGAAAAAAAAACGCATGCGCTATTTAGCGCTAAATTACCGCGAAAAAAAACGCAAATGTGAAACCAGCCTTAGAAGAAAGGGAGGGAAAAAAGAAAAAGCAGAAATAAAAAAAAAAAAAAAAAAAAGTAGTATTCCACGATTGCACACTTAACGGATTAAAAGCTTGGTCATATCAGTTAGAGGCCATGTGTTTGAGTCAGAGCTGTCGAATTCTTATACTATTATTTTACATATACCTGGATCTGTCCACAGTTTTTGTCTGCCTCAGATTTATATTATTACTTTTCCACTGTAGTGCAGCAGTAACTACAGTAATTAATGAGTAGAAATCCTCCTCCTTTAATTAACCTACATCACTACATATGTCTCACGTTAGTACAGTGCTTCAGCTCCTGCAGCAGCCAGACATCCACCACAGTCCAGTCTCTGTGACTGCAAATAGTGATATATCACAGATCATGTGGGCACTAAGCAGATAATCACAGATCATGTGTGCACTCACTACACTGAGCAGATAATCACAGATCATGTGTGCACTCACTACACTGAGCAGATAATCACAGATCATGTGTGCACTCACTACACTGAGCAGATAATCACAGATCATGTGTGCACTCACTACACTGAGCAGCCAATCACATCATGTGTGCACTCACTACACTGAGCAGATAATCACAGATCATGTGTGCACTCACTACACTGAGCAGCCAATCACAGATCATGTGTGCACTCACTACACTGAGCAGATAATCACAGATCATGTGTGCACTCACTACACTGACCAGCCAATCACATCATGTGTGCACTCACTACACTGAGCAGATAATCACAGATCATGTGTGCACTCACTACACTGAGCAGCCAATCACAGATCATGTGTGCACTCACTACACTGAGCAACCAATCACAGATCATGTGTGCACTCACTACACTGAGCAGCCAATCACATCATGTGTGCACTCACTACACTGAGCAGCCAATCACAGATCATGTGTGCACTCACTACACTGAGCAGATAATCACAGATCATGTGTGCACTCACTACACTGAGCAGATAATCACAGATCATGTGTGCACTCACTACACTGAGCAGCCAATCACAGATCATGTGTGCACTCACTACACTGAGCAACCAATCACAGATCATGTGTGCACTCACTACACTGAGCAGCCAATCACATCATGTGTGCACTCACTACACTGAGCAGCCAATCACAGATCATGTGTGCACTCACTACACTAAGCAGATAATCACAGATCATGTGTGCACTCACTACACTGAGCAGCCAATCACAGATCATGTGTGCACTCACTACACTGAGCAGCCAATCACATCATGTGTGCACTCACTACACTGAGCAGATAATCACAGATCATGTGTGCACTCACTACACTAAGCAGCCAATCACATCATGTGTGCACTCACTACAATAAGCAGCCAATCACAGATCATGTGTGCACTCACTACACTGAGCAGCCAATCACATCATGTGTGCACTCACTACACTGAGCAGATAATCACAGATCATGTGTGCACTCACTACACTGAGCAGCCAATCACAGATCATGTGTGCACTCACTACACTGAGCAACCAATCACAGATCATGTGTGCACTCACTACACTGAGCAGCCAATCACATCATGTGTGCACTCACTACACTGAGCAGCCAATCACAGATCATGTGTGCACTCACTACACTAAGCAGATAATCACAGATCATGTGTGCACTCACTACACTGAGCAACCAATCACAGATCATGTGTGCACTCACTACACTGAGCAGCCAATCACATCATGTGTGCACTCACTACACTGAGCAGATAATCACAGATCATGTGTGCACTCACTACACTGAGCAGATAATCACAGATCATGTGTGCACTCACTACACTGAGCAGCCAATCACAGATCATGTGTGCACTCACTACACCAAGCAGATAATCACAGATCATGTGTGCACTCACTACACTGAGCAGCCAATCACATCATGTGTGCACTCACTACACTGAGCAGATAATCACAGATCATGTGTGCACTCACTACACTGAGCAGCCAATCACAGATCATGTGTGCACTCACTACACTGAGCAGATAATCACAGATCATGTGTGCACTCACTACACTGAGCAGCCAATCACAGATCATGTGTGCACTCACTACACTGAGCAGCCAATCACATCATGTGTGCACTCACTACACTGAGCAGATAATCACAGATCATGTGTGCACTCACTACACCAAGCAGATAATCACAGATCATGTGTGCACTCACTACACTGAGCAGATAATCACAGATCATGTGTGCACTCACTACACTAAGCAGATAATCACAGATCATGTGTGCACTCACTACACTGAGCAGATAATCACAGATCATGTGTGCACTCACTACACTAAGCAGATAATCACAGATCATGTGTGCACTCACTACACTGAGCAGATAATCACAGATCATGTGTGCACTCACTACACTGAGCAGATAATCACAGATCATGTGTGCACTCACTACACTAAGCAGATAATCACAGATCATGTGTGCACTCACTACACTGAGCAGATAATCACAGATCATGTGTGCACTCACTACACTGAGCAGATAATCACAGATCATGTGTGCTCTCACTACACTGAGCAGCCAATCACATCATGTGTGCACTCACTACACTGAGCAGATAATCACAGATCATGTGTGCACTCACTACACTGAGCAGCCAATCACAGATCATGTGTGCACTCACTACACTAAGCAGATAATCACAGATCATGTGTGCACTCACTACACTGAGCAACCAATCACAGATCATGTGTGCACTCACTACACTGAGCAGCCAATCACATCATGTGTGCACTCACTACACTGAGCAGATAATCACAGATCATGTGTGCACTCACTACACTGAGCAGATAATCACAGATCATGTGTGCACTCACTACACTGAGCAGCCAATCACAGATCATGTGTGCACTCACTACACCAAGCAGATAATCACAGATCATGTGTGCACTCACTACACTGAGCAGCCAATCACATCATGTGTGCACTCACTACACTGAGCAGATAATCACAGATCATGTGTGCACTCACTACACTGAGCAGCCAATCACAGATCATGTGTGCACTCACTACACTGAGCAGATAATCACAGATCATGTGTGCACTCAATACACTGAGCAGCCAATCACAGATCATGTGTGCACTCACTACACTGAGCAGCCAATCACATCATGTGTGCACTCACTACACTGAGCAGATAATCACAGATCATGTGTGCACTCACTACACCAAGCAGATAATCACAGATCATGTGTGCACTCACTACACTGAGCAGATAATCACAGATCATGTGTGCACTCACTACACTAAGCAGATAATCACAGATCATGTGTGCACTCACTACACTGAGCAGATAATCACAGATCATGTGTGCACTCACTACACTAAGCAGATAATCACAGATCATGTGTGCACTCACTACACTGAGCAGCCAATCACAGATCATGTGTGCACTCACTACACTGAGCAGCCAATCACATCATGTGTGCACTCACTACACCAAGCAGATAATCACAGATCATGTGTGCACTCACTACACTGAGCAGATAATCACAGATCATGTGTGCACTCACTACACTAAGCAGATAATCACAGATCATGTGTGCACTCACTACACTGAGCAGATAATCACAGATCATGTGTGCACTCACTACACTAAGCAGATAATCACAGATCATGTGTGCACTCACTACACTGAGCAGATAATCACAGATCATGTGTGCACTCACTACACTGAGCAGATAATCACAGATCATGTGTGCACTCACTACACTAAGCAGATAATCACAGATCATGTGTGCACTCACTACACTGAGCAGATAATCACAGATCATGTGTGCACTCACTACACTGAGCAGATAATCACAGATCATGTGTGCTCTCACTACACTGAGCAGCCAATCACATCATGTGTGCACTCACTACACTGAGCAGATAATCACAGATCATGTGTGCACTCACTACACTGAGCAGCCAATCACAGATCATGTGTGCACTCACTACACTAAGCAGATAATCACAGATCATGTGTGCACTCACTACACTGAGCAACCAATCACAGATCATGTGTGCACTCACTACACTGAGCAGCCAATCACATCATGTGTGCACTCACTACACTGAGCAGATAATCACAGATCATGTGTGCACTCACTACACTGAGCAGATAATCACAGATCATGTGTGCACTCACTACACTGAGCAGCCAATCACAGATCATGTGTGCACTCACTACACCAAGCAGATAATCACAGATCATGTGTGCACTCACTACACTGAGCAGCCAATCACATCATGTGTGCACTCACTACACTGAGCAGATAATCACAGATCATGTGTGCACTCACTACACTGAGCAGCCAATCACAGATCATGTGTGCACTCACTACACTGAGCAGATAATCACAGATCATGTGTGCACTCACTACACTGAGCAGCCAATCACAGATCATGTGTGCACTCACTACACTGAGCAGCCAATCACATCATGTGTGCACTCACTACACTGAGCAGATAATCACAGATCATGTGTGCACTCACTACACCAAGCAGATAATCACAGATCATGTGTGCACTCACTACACTGAGCAGATAATCACAGATCATGTGTGCACTCACTACACTAAGCAGATAATCACAGATCATGTGTGCACTCACTACACTGAGCAGATAATCACAGATCATGTGTGCACTCACTACACTAAGCAGATAATCACAGATCATGTGTGCACTCACTACACTGAGCAGATAATCACAGATCATGTGTGCACTCACTACACTGAGCAGATAATCACAGATCATGTGTGCACTCACTACACCAAGCAGATAATCACAGATCATGTGTGCACTCACTACACTGAGCAGATAATCACAGATCATGTGTGCACTCACTACACTGAGCAGCCAATCACAGATCATGTGTGCACTCACTACACCAAGCAGATAATCACAGATCATGTGTGCACTCACTACACTGAGCAGCCAATCACAGATCATGTGTGCACTCACTACACTGAGCAGATAATCACAGATCATGTGTGCACTCACTACACTGAGCAGCCAATCACAGATCATGTATGCACTCACTACACTGAGCAGCCAATCACATCATGTGTGCACTCACTACACTGAGCAGATAATCACAGATCATGTGTGCACTCACTACACTGAGCAGATAATCACAGATCATGTGTGCACTCACTACACCGAGCAGATAATCACAGATCATGTGTGCACTCACTACACTGAGCAGATAATCACAGATCATGTGTGCACTCACTACACTGAGCAGCCAATCACATCATGTGTGCACTCACTACACTGAGCAGATAATCACAGATCATGTGTGCACTCACTACACCAAGCAGATAATCACAGATCATGTGTGCACTCACTACACTGAGCAGATAATCACAGATCATGTGTGCACTCACTACACTGAGCAGCCAATCACATCATATGTGCACTCACTACACTGAGCAGATAATCACAGATCATGTGTGCACTCACTACACTGAGCAGCCAATCACATCATGTGTGCACTCACTACACTGAGCAGATAATCACAGATCATGTGTGCACTCACTACACCGAGCAGCCAATCACAGATCATGTGTGCACTCACTACACCAAGCAGATAATCACAGATCATGTGTGCACTCACTACACTAAGCAGATAATCACAGATCATGTGTGCACTCACTACACTGAGCAGCCAATCACATCATGTGTGCACTCACTACACTGAGCAGATAATCACAGATCATGTGTGCACTCACTACACTGAGCAGCCAATCACAGATCATGTGTGCACTCACTACACTGAGCAGATAATCACAGATCATGTGTGCACTCACTACACTGAGCAGCCAATCACATCATGTGTGCACTCACTACACTGAGCAGATAATCACAGATCATGTGTGCACTCACTACACTGAGCAGCCAATCACATCATGTGTGCACTCACTACACTGAGCAGATAATCACAGATCATGTGTGCACTCACTACACTGAGCAGCCAATCACAGATCATGTGTGCACTCACTACACCAAGCAGATAATCACAGATCATGTGTGCACTCACTACACTAAGCAGATAATCACAGATCATGTGTGCACTCACTACACTAAGCTGCCAATCACAGATCATGTGTGCACTCACTACACTGAGCAGCCAATCACATCATGTGTGCACTCACTACACTGAGCAGATAATCACAGATCATGTGTGCACTCACTACACTGAGCAGCCAATCACATCATGTGTGCACTCACTACACTGAGCAGATAATCACAGATCATGTGTGCACTCACTACACTGAGCAGCCAATCACAGATCATGTGTGCACTCACTACACCAAGCAGATAATCACAGATCATGTGTGCACTCACTACACTAAGCAGATAATCACAGATCATGTGTGCACTCACTACACTAAGCAGATAATCACAGATCATGTGTGCACTCACTACACTAAGCTGCCAATCACAGATCATGTGTGCACTCACTACACCAAGCAGATAATCACAGATCATGTGTGCACTCACTACACTAAGCAGATAATCACAGATCATGTGTGCACTCACTACACTAAGCTGCCAATCACAGATCATGTGTGCACTCACTACACTGAGCAGATAATCACAGATCATGTGTGCACTCACTACACTGAGCAGATAATCACAGATCATGTGTGCACTCACTACACTGAGCAGATAATCACAGATCATGTGTGCACTCACTACACTGAGCAGATAATCACAGATCATGTGTGCACTCACTACACTAAGCAGATAATCACAGATCATGTGTGCACTCACTACACTGAGCAGATAATCACAGATCATGTGTGCACTCACTACACTGAGCAGCCAATCACATCATGTGTGCACTCACTACACTGAGCAGATAATCACAGATCATGTGTGCACTCACTACACTGAGCAGCCAATCACATCATTTGTGCACTCACTACACTGAGCAGATAATCACAGATCATGTGTGCACTCACTACACTGAGCAGCCAATCACAGATCATGTGTGCACTCACTACACTGAGCAGATAATCACAGATCATGTGTGCACTCACTACACTGAGCAGCCAATCACAGATCATGTGTGCACTCACTACACTGAGCAGATAATCACAGATCATGTGTGCACTCACTACACTGAGCAGCCAATCACAGATCATGTGTGCACTCACTACACTGAGCAGATAATCACAGATCATGTGTGCTCTCACTACACTGAGCAGCCAATCACATCATGTGTGCACTCACTACACTGAGCAGATAATCACAGATCATGTGTGCACTCACTACACCAAGCAGATAATCACAGATCATGTGTGCACTCACTACACTGAGCAGATAATCACAGATCATGTGTGCACTCACTACACTGAGCAGCCAATCACAGATCATGTGTGCACTCACTACACCAAGCAGATAATCACAGATCATGTGTGCACTCACTACACTGAGCAGCCAATCACAGATCATGTGTGCACTCACTACACTGAGCAGATAATCACAGATCATGTGTGCACTCACTACACTGAGCAGCCAATCACAGATCATGTATGCACTCACTACACTGAGCAGCCAATCACATCATGTGTGCACTCACTACACTGAGCAGATAATCACAGATCATGTGTGCACTCACTACACTGAGCAGATAATCACAGATCATGTGTGCACTCACTACACCGAGCAGATAATCACAGATCATGTGTGCACTCACTACACTGAGCAGATAATCACAGATCATGTGTGCACTCACTACACTGAGCAGCCAATCACATCATGTGTGCACTCACTACACTGAGCAGATAATCACAGATCATGTGTGCACTCACTACACCAAGCAGATAATCACAGATCATGTGTGCACTCACTACACTGAGCAGATAATCACAGATCATGTGTGCACTCACTACACTAAGCAGATAATCACAGATCATGTGTGCACTCACTACACTGAGCAGATAATCACAGATCATGTGTGCACTCACTACACTGAGCAGCCAATCACATCATATGTGCACTCACTACACTGAGCAGATAATCACAGATCATGTGTGCACTCACTACACTGAGCAGCCAATCACATCATGTGTGCACTCACTACACTGAGCAGATAATCACAGATCATGTGTGCACTCACTACACCGAGCAGCCAATCACAGATCATGTGTGCACTCACTACACCAAGCAGATAATCACAGATCATGTGTGCACTCACTACACTAAGCAGATAATCACAGATCATGTGTGCACTCACTACACTGAGCAGCCAATCACATCATGTGTGCACTCACTACACTGAGCAGATAATCACAGATCATGTGTGCACTCACTACACTGAGCAGCCAATCACAGATCATGTGTGCACTCACTACACTGAGCAGATAATCACAGATCATGTGTGCACTCACTACACTGAGCAGCCAATCACATCATGTGTGCACTCACTACACTGAGCAGATAATCACAGATCATGTGTGCACTCACTACACTGAGCAGCCAATCACAGATCATGTGTGCACTCACTACACCAAGCAGATAATCACAGATCATGTGTGCACTCACTACACTAAGCAGATAATCACAGATCATGTGTGCACTCACTACACTAAGCTGCCAATCACAGATCATGTGTGCACTCACTACACTGAGCAGCCAATCACATCATGTGTGCACTCACTACACTGAGCAGATAATCACAGATCATGTGTGCACTCACTACACTGAGCAGCCAATCACATCATGTGTGCACTCACTACACTGAGCAGATAATCACAGATCATGTGTGCACTCACTACACTGAGCAGCCAATCACAGATCATGTGTGCACTCACTACACCAAGCAGATAATCACAGATCATGTGTGCACTCACTACACTAAGCAGATAATCACAGATCATGTGTGCACTCACTACACTAAGCAGATAATCACAGATCATGTGTGCACTCACTACACTAAGCTGCCAATCACAGATCATGTGTGCACTCACTACACCAAGCAGATAATCACAGATCATGTGTGCACTCACTACACTAAGCAGATAATCACAGATCATGTGTGCACTCACTACACTAAGCTGCCAATCACAGATCATGTGTGCACTCACTACACTGAGCAGATAATCACAGATCATGTGTGCACTCACTACACTGAGCAGATAATCACAGATCATGTGTGCACTCACTACACTGAGCAGATAATCACAGATCATGTGTGCACTCACTACACTGAGCAGATAATCACAGATCATGTGTGCACTCACTACACTAAGCAGATAATCACAGATCATGTGTGCACTCACTACACTGAGCAGATAATCACAGATCATGTGTGCACTCACTACACTGAGCAGCCAATCACATCATGTGTGCACTCACTACACTGAGCAGATAATCACAGATC
>NW_027362095.1:0-145000 GCF_039654945.1 Dendrobates tinctorius
AGCAATGCCAGCGTGTCAGGAAGCCTTAAAAGGCAGCCCAACAACCAACACCACTGATACACCACAATATAGCCTCCCCTTACACTGCACACACAGTGACTTGTGTGTTGTGCAGGCCAAATCGCTAGCAGCAGAAGCAGTTTTTTTGTCTTCTTCCCTGCCTAACGCTCTCCCTACAGAATCAGCAGCAACCTCTCCCTATACTAAGATCGGCAGAAGTAAGATGGTGGTCGGCGTGCACGCCCTTTTATACCCCCTGTGACGCCCACCAAAGCAAGCCAATCACTTGCATGCCATTCTGAAAGATGGTGGTGACCCGTGCCTAGGTCATCACGTTGCTCACAGTGTCCGTGGATCCTGATTGGCTGAAAAAGAGCGCAAAACAAACTTTTGAAACGCGACTTTGGCGCGTAAGTCGCTGACCTCGTGGCCGACCTCATCCTAGGGTCGGGTTTCGTTTCATGAAACCCGACTTTTGAATTTTTTCGACCCGTTTCGCTCAACTCTAGTTATCACGTTCGCCTAACACGCGAAAGGTCCCCAGATCGAAACTGGGCAGAAACACGCTGTTACCCTTTGGTATCCAAGCTTTTGACTTTCAGTTCTTGATCTCGATTGCTTGTTGTCACCACAGTAAGCGCTTGCATCCGGTTTCTGTAGTGTAGAGGTTATCACGTTCGCCTCACACGCGAAAGGTCCCCAGTTCGAAACTGGGCAGAAACACAGCTTTTTCTCTTGGAAAACGATCTTTTTGACTTTCAGTGCTTGTTCTTTATTGCTTGCCATGACCACAGCATTTTTTTTTGTTTGAATCAGTTGGTTTCTGTAGTGTAGCGGTTATCACGTTCGCTTTACACGCGAAAGGTCCTCAGTTCGAAACTGGGCAGAAACACAGCGTTCCTCTCGCAAACTAGCGCTTTTGACAATGAGTGCTTGATCTTTAATGCTTGCCATGACCACAGTAAACGCTCTTGTCTGGTTACTGTAGTGTAGTGATTGTCCTGTTTGCCATCCTCCTGAAAGTTCCCTGTTTTGATCCCGGGCAGAAACATGTGGCTTTTCTTTATTTTGATCACAAACGTATATTGTTGGCTTAATTAGCCTTAGTTAGCATATTCTATTGCTGGTTTAATGAGCATTACTTTTACCAATGTGATTATTTCTACCCGTTTTTGCTTTTGGCAAGCATGTGTGTTTTTGACAGTGTCTAAGGCTGGTTTCACATTTGCGTTTTTTAGAGCTGGAAAAAAATGCTAACCTGCGCATGCGTTTTTTCCCCTATATTTAACATGGGTGCGCATACCTGCGAGCTGCCATGCGCATGTATGCGATTTTCATGCGCTGCGTTTTTTTGGTGTATGCGTTGGTATTTTCCAGACGCAGCATGTTGCATTTTTTGGCCCTGCAAAAAAGCGCATGCGCACATATGCGCACGTTTTGCGCTAAAAATGGCCATTATAGCCTATGGGTGCGCATATGTGCGCATTGGCATGCTTATGTATGCGTTTTTTTGCACAAGCGTTTTTTTTTTTTAACCATGGAATTTACGGGTTTGGGTTAGAGTTAGGGTTAGTTAAAGGGGTTTAGGGTTAGGGTTAGGGTCAGGGTCAGGGTTAGGGTTGGGGTTAGGGTCAGGGTTAGGGTTAAGTATGGTTTGGTTAAGGGTTGGGGTCAGGGTTAGGGTTAGGGTTAGGGTTAGGGTCAGGGTTAGGGTTAAGTATGGTTTGGTTAAGGGTTAGGGTCAGGGTTAGGGTTAGGGTCAGGGTTATGGTTAAGTATGGTTTGGTTAAGGGTTAGTGTCAGGGTTAGGGTCAGGGTTAGGGTTAGGGTTAGGGTTCGTTAGGGTTAGGGTTAGTTAGGGTTAGGGTTAGGGTTAGGGTTAGGGTCAGGGTTAGGGTTAGGGTTAGTTAGGGTTAGGGTTAGGGTTAGGTTTAGGGTCAGGGTTAGGGTTAGGGTTAGGGTTAGGGTTAGTTAGGGTTAGGGTTAGGGTTAGGGTCAGGGTTAGGGTTAGGGTTAGTTAGGGTTTAGGGTTTGGGTTAGGGTTAAGTATGGTTTGGTTAAGGGTTAGGGTCAGGGTTAGGGTTAGGGTTAGGGTTAGTTAGGGTTAGGGTTAGGGTTAGGGTCAGGGTCAGGGTTAGGGTTAGTAAAGTCTTGGTTTGGGTTAGTGTGAGGGGCCACCTAATGTTGGAAAAAAACGCAAATGCGGTAAAAACGCACTAAAAACGCTTACAAACGCATAAAAACGCTGCGTTTTTTTCATGCATGCTCATAAAAATGCTTGAAAAAAATGCAGCAGTTGTATGCTTTTGTATGCGTTTTTTTAATGCGTTTTTTTGCGGGAAAAACGCGCTGCAAAAAAAAGCAAGTGAGAAACTAGATTAAGTGTTCCTAATTCAAGTAACACCTGATAGGATCAAGGTGCGAAAGCAGGCATCTAGGTGCTTTTTCTTTTTGGCTTTTGGACAAAGGCATGAGAATGTTTTGTGGAGCATGGTTTTGTTTCCCTGTTTGTTCTTTTTCTCCAATAGCCTGACAAATGAAAGGTTCCTGTGTTGCAAAATGCACTTTGTCCTGTCTTCAGACATAGAGGAAGACCTCTTGACTTTGGCTGGCTGTTTTTTTCTTTTTCAAGTTCATTTCAGCATGTTAAAACATCTTTAGCTTTGCATGGAGTTTCTGAAGTGTAGTGGTTGTCACGTTCACCTCACATGCGAACGGTCCCCAGTTAGAAACTGGATAGAAGCATGACATTAGGCGTTGATATTAAAGCTTTTGATGTTGAGTCTTTGTTCTCGATGGCTCGTCATGACTACAGTAACCTTCCGCAGCCGGTTTCTGTAGTGTAGTGGTTATCACGTTCGCCTAACACGCGAAAGATCCCCAGTTCGAAACTGGGCAGAAACACGCTGTTACCCTTTGGTATCCAAGCTTTTGACTTTCAGTTCTTGATCTCGATTGCTTGTTGTCACCACAGTAAGCGCTTGCATCCAGTTTCTGTAGTGTAGAGGTTATCACGTTCGCCTCACACGTGAAAGGTCCCCAGTTTGAAACTGGGCAGAAACACAGCTTTTTCTCTTGGAAAATGTTTTTTTTGACTTTCAGTGCTTGTTCTTTATTGCTTTTCATGACCACAGCATTTTTTTTTTTGTTTGAATTGGTTGGTTTCTGTAGTGTAGCGTTTATCACGTTCGCTTTACACGCGAAAGGTCCTCAGTTCGAAACTGGGCAGAAACACAGCGTTCCTCTTGCAAACTAGCGCTTTTGACAATGAGTGCTTGATCTTTAATGCTTGCCATGACCACAGTAAACTCTCTTGTCTTGTTACTGTAGTGTAGTGATTGTCCTACAGGGGAAGAGTCTTGAGGAGATCATTTGCATATTCCCAGTGCCTTCTGGGATAAGTGAAGAGTCTCCGCGAGCTCAACGATCACTGGGTTTTGGCCGTTGCAGCTGAAAAGAGGAAATCGGAAAAAACGAATTTTGGCTCATCTTTCATCGTTTTTAAGAAATCTCAAGATGGAAGAGGCCAGGAGCCATTTGGTGAGCTGCATTTCTTGCTACATGTTCACAGACTTACCAGTGGAAAAGCCAAACTTCACATGCCACAAATGCAAGCTTGTGTCCCTGTTGGAGGAAAAGTTGCAAAATCTCGAAGAGAGTTTGGCTACGTTGAAGATCATTAAGGAAGGTGAAGAGTTCTTGGACAGAGCAGAATTATCTCTTCATGTTACAGAAAGAGAAGAAATTCGAAGTGCACCTGAAGAAACAGAGGAATGGAGACATGTGACCCAGAGAAGCAGGAGGATCAGGAGGCAGTCAGCACCCATACTGCTCAGAAACCAGTACCAGGCTTTCACGCAGGAAAATGATGAAGAAATACATCAGGATAAGACTTTGCCAACAAACAGCAACCTTGTACGCCTTCAGAGTCCTCCTGGATGGAGAAAGAAAAATGTTGTGAAGAAGAAACAGAGAGTGGTGGTCATGGGGGATTCCCTGTTGAGAGGAACAGAGGCCGCTATCTGCAGACCGGATATAACTTCAAGAGAAATGTGCTGTCTTCCAGGTGCAAAAATTAAAGATGTGTCTGACAGGATATCAGGACTCTTCAGACCTACAGATGACTACCCATTCCTGCTACTACATGTGGGGACAAATGACACCGCAAGAAATGACCTGGAAACCATCTGCAGAGACTTTGAAGACTTAGGCAAGAAAGTGAAAGAACTGGGAGCGCAGGTGTTCTTCTTTTCCATCCTCCTAGTGGATGGCCATGGAACAAGGAGGTGGAATAAGATTCTGCAGGTGAACAACTGGCTACGTCGATGGTGCCGTCAGCAACGATTTGGATTTCTGGATCACGGAGTGAACTACTTATACGATGGACTACTTGCTAGAGATGGGGTGCACCTTACGAAGACTGGAAAGCATGTATTTGGAAGTCGCCTTGCTACACTTGTAAGGAGAGCTTTAAACTAGAATAACATGGGAAGGGAAGCAAAAGACCAGAAAAAGCCATACACCGGACAAATGCTATTGAGAACTCTGCTAATAGAAGTGGAAAGGAAGAACAAAGACGAAAGAATCTAATTAATAAAAATATTGGAGAAAGAGAAACCAATCACAAACTAAAATGTTTCTATACTAATGCACAAAGCATGGGCAACAAACAAGGAGAATTGGAACTACTAACACAGGAAAAGAAATATGATGTCATTGGAATCACTGAAACTTGGTGGGACGATACACATGATTGGAATACAAGACTAGAAGGATACAACTTATTTGCAAGAAACAGACTTGATAAACGAGGAGGGGGTGTTGCATTGTATGTTAGAAACGCATATATCTGCACAGAGATTGAAGCTTCAGAGACTGGGAGTTCTGTGGAAACTGTTTGGGTAAGAATACAAGGACAGAACAATGGAAAGGACACCATTGTAGGCATTTACTACAGGCCGCCTGTGCAAGCTGAAGATATGGATGAACTCTTTATGCATCAAATGGCCAAGTTCTCCAAAAAATATGACATAGTTGTCATGGGAGATTTCAACTATCCAGACATTTGTTGGGAATCTCTCTCAGGCAAAACTAACAGGTCAAGGAAATTCCTATCCTCTCTTGCTGACAACTTTATCTTCCAAAAGGTAGGGGAGAAAACAAGGGGAACTGCTACCTTGGATCTAATCCTTATAAACAGGGAGGAAATGGTTGAGGAGGTAAAAGTGGCTGGAACCCTAGGAGGTAGCGACCATGCTATTTTAGAATTTTGGATAACTAGAGGCGGAAGACCTGTGAAGACTCAGACGTCAAGGTTAGATTTCAGAAAGGCAGATTTTAAGGGATTCAGAAAGAGAATTGGAGGGATCCAATGGCTGGATATCCTTAAAGACAAAAATGTCCAGGAAGGATGGGAAATCTTGAAAAATGAAATTCTCAAAGCACAGTTGTTAACAATTCCGAAAAGAGGGAAGAATAGGAAGCATTTAAGGAAACCAGGATGGGTGAACACAGAACTTAAGCACATGCTAAAAAGGAAGAAAAAAATGTTTATAAAATGGAAAGAGGGAGGCATATCTAAAGAAGAATATAATGCTGTCTGCAGAATCTGCAGGGCACAAATCAGATTAGCTAAAGCTGAAAATGAATTGAGGCTTGCAAGAGATGTCAAAAGCAATAATAAAGGATTTTGGGGATATGTCAAAAGTAAAAGAAAAGTCAAAGATGCTATAGGATTTTTACAGGATGAAAATGATGAAATGGTAAGACAGGATGTTGAGAAGGCTGAACTTTTAAATTCCTATTTTGCATTTGTTTTCTCTCAGAAAGGAAATGTAACACCAACTGTTATTCACTGTCCTATTAAGGGAATAGAAGAATCCAGGATATCTATAAACAGAAAGATAGTGAGGAAACACTTAGCTAACCTAAATGAATTCAAGTCTCCAGGTCCAGATGAATTACACCCCAGAGTACTGAAGGAGATAGCAGAAGAAATTTCTGAACCACTCTCCATAATCTTTGAAAATTCTTGGAGAACAGGAGAAGTGCCAGAAGACTGGAGAAGAGCAAATGTTGTTCCTATCTTCAAAAAGGGGAAGAAGGTGGACCCAGGCAACTATAGGCCGGTGAGTCTGACTTCTATACCAGGAAAGATCTTTGAACAAATTATTAAACAACATGTAAGTCAATACCTGGATAAGAATGAAGTGATCAAACAGAGTCAGCATGGGTTTGTAACTAATAAGTCATGTCAGACTAACTTAATTTCCTTCTATGACGGTATCACTGATTGGTTGGATCAAGGAAATGCTGTAGATATAGTATATCTTGACTTCAGCAAAGCATTTGACAAAGTCTCTCATACAATCCTTATTGAAAAAATGACTAAGTATGGAATGGACAAGGCAACTGTTAGGTGGATTCATAGCTGGCTTAGTGATCGGACCCAAAGAGTGGTCGTAAATGGCTGCACATCCAGTTGGAAGAATGTCTCAAGTGGGGTACCACAGGGCTCTGTCCTGGGCCCTGTATTGTTCAACATCTTTATCAACGATTTAGATGAAGGAATTGAGGGTAAACTGATTAAATTTGCTGATGACACAAAGCTAGGAGGGATAGCTAATACTAGAGAAGAGAGAGAGAGGATTCAAAAAGATTTAAATAAACTGGAGAAGTGGGCAGTAACTAACAGAATGGTTTTTAACAGGGAGAAATGCAAAGTACTACATCTGGGCAATAAAAATGAAAAAAACATATATAGAATGGGAGGAATAGGGCTAAGTGACAGCACATGTGAAAAAGACTTGGGTATACTAATAGATCACAGACTGAATATGAGTCAACAGTGTGATGCAGCAGTAAAAAAGGCAAATGCAGTTCTAGGATGTATTAACAGAAGCATACAGTCTAGATCACGTGAAGTCATTATTTCCCTCTACTCCTCTTTGGTCAGACCTCATCTGGAATATTGTGTCCAGTTTTGGGCACCACATTTTAAAAAAGACATCAACAAACTGGAGCAAGTTCAGAAAAGAGCGACCAGAATGGTGACCGGTCTGCAAACCCTGTCTTATGAGGAAAGGTTGCAGGATTTGGGAATGTTTAGTTTGCAAAAGAGAAGACTGAGAGGAGACTTAATTGCTGTCTACAAATATCTAAAGGGCTGTCACATTGTAGAAGGATCAACTTTATTCTCATTTGCACAAGGAAAGACTAGAAGCAATGGGATGAAACTGAATGGGAGGAGACACAGATTAGATATTAGAAAAAACTTTTTGACAGTTAGAGTGATCAATGAGTGGAACAGGCTGCCACGAGAAGTGGTGAGTTCTCCTTCAATGGAAGTCTTCAAACAGAGGCTGGACAGACATCTGACTGGGATGATTTAGCGAATCCTGCTTTGAGCAGGGGGTTGGACCAGATGGCCCAGGAGGTCCCTTCCAACTCTAAGATTCTATGATTCCTGTTTGTCATCCTCCTGAAAGTTCCCTGTTTTGATCCCGGGCAGAAACATGTGGCTTTTCTTTATTTTGATCACAAACGTATATTGTTGGCTTAATTAGCCTTAGATAGCATATTCTATTGCTGGTTTAATGAGCATTACTTTTACCAATGTGATTATTTCTACCCGTTTTTGATTTTGGCAAGCATGTGTGTTTTTGACAGTGTCTAAGTGTTCCTAATTCAAGTAACACCTGATAGGATCAAGGTGCGAAAGCAGGCATCTAGGTGCTTTTTCTTTTTGGCTTTTGGACAAAGGCATGAGAATGTTTTGTGGAGCATGGTTTTGTTTCCCTGTTTGTTCTTTTTCTCCAATAGCCTGACAAATGAAAGGTTCCTGTGTTGCAAAATGCACTTTGTCCTGTCTTCAGACATAGAGGAAGACCTCTTGACTTTGGCTGGCTGTTTTTTTCTTTTTCAAGTTCATTTCAGCATGTTTAAACATCTTTAGCTTTGCATGGAGTTTCTGAAGTGTAGTGGTTGTCACGTTCACCTCACGCGCTAACGGTCCCCAGTTCGAAACTGGATAGAAGCATGACATTAGGCGTTGATATTAAAGCTTTTGACGTTGAGTCTTTGTTCTCGATGGCTCGTCATGACCACAGTAACCTTCTGCAGCCGGTTTCTGTAGTGTAGTGGTTATCACGTTCGCCTAACATGCGAAAGGTCCCCAGTTCGAAACTGGGCAGAACCACGCTGTTACCCTTTGATGTCCAAGCTTTTGACTTTCAGTTCTTGATCTCGATTGCTTGTTGTCACCACAGTAAGCGCTTGCATCCGGTTTCTGTAGTGTAGCGGTTATCACGTTCGCCTCACACGCGAAAGGTCCCCAGTTCGAAACTGGGCAGAAACACATCTTTTTCTCTAGGAAAACGATCTTTTTGACTTTCAGTGCTTGTTCTTTATTGCTTGCCATGACCACAGCATTTTTTGTTTGTTTGAATCGGTTGGTTTCTGTAGTGTAGTGGTTATCACGTTCGCTTTACACGTGAAAGGTCCTCAGTTCGAAACTGGGCAGAAACACAGCGTTCCTCTTGCAAACTAGCGCTTTTGACAATGAGTGCTTGATCTTTAATGCTTGCCATGATCACAGTAAACGCTCTTGTCTGGTTACTGTAGTGTAGTGATTGTCCTGTTTGCCATCCTCCTGAAAGTTCCATGTTTTGATCCCGGGCAGAAACATGTGGCTTTTCTTTATTTTGATCACAAATGTATATTGTTGGCTTAATTAGCATTCGTTAGCATATTCTATTGCTGGTTTAATGAGCATTACTTTTACCAATGTGATTATTTCTACCCGTTTTTGCTTTTGGCAAGCATGTGTGTTTTTGACAGTGTCTAAGTGTTCCTAATTCAAGTAACACCTGATAGGATCAAGGTGCGAAAGCAGGCATCTGGGTGCTTTTTCTTTTTGGCTTTTGGACAAAGGCATGAGAATGTTTTGTGGAGCATGGTTTTGTTTCCCTGTTTGTTCTTTTTCTCCAATAGCCTGACAAATGACAGGTTCCTGTGTTGCAAAATGCACTTTGTCCTGTCTTCAGACATAGAGGAAGACCTCTTGACTTTGGCTGGCTGTTTTTTTCTTTTTCAAGTTCACTTCAGCATGTTTAAACATCTTTAACTTTGCATGGAGTTTCTGAAGTGTAGTAGTTGTCACGTTTACCTCACACGCGAACGGTTCCCAGTTTGAAACTGGATAGAAGCATGACATTAGGCGTTGATATTAAAACTTTTGACGTTGAGTCTTTGTTCTCGATGGCTCGTCATGACCACAGTAACCTTCTGCAGCTGGTTTCTGTAGTGTAGTGGTTATCACGTTCGCCTAACACGCGAAAGGTCCCTAGTTCGAAACTGGGCAGAAACACGCTGTTACCCTTTGGTATCCAAGCTTTTGACTTTCAGTTCTTGATCTCGATTGCTTGTTGTCACCACAGTAAGCGCTTGCTTCCGGTTTCTGTAGTGTAGCGGTTATCACGTTCGCCTCACACGTGAAAGCTCACCAGTTCGAAACTGGGCAGAAACACAGCTTTTTCTCTTGGAAAACGATCTTTTTGACTTTCAGTGCTTGTTCTTTATTGCTTGCAATGACCACAGCATTTTTTGGTTGTTTGAATCGGTTGGTTTCTGTAGTGTAGCGGTTATCACGTTCGCTTTACACGCGAAAGGTCCTCAGTTCGAAACTGTGCAGAAACACAGCGTTTCTCTTGCAAACTAGCGCTTTTGACAATGAGTGCTTGATCTTTAATGCTTGCCATGACCACAGTAAACGCTCTTGTCTTGTTACTGTAGTCTAGTGATTGTCCTGTTTGCCATCCTCCTGAAAGTTCCCTGTTTTGATCCCGGGCAGAAACATGTGGCTTTTCTTTAATTTGATCACAAATGTATATTGTTGGCTTAATTAGCATTAGTTAGCATATTCTATTGCTGGTTTAATGAGCATTACTTTTACCAATGTGATTATTTCTACCCGTTTTTGCTTTTGGCAAGCATGTGTGTTTTTGACAGTGTCTAAGTGTTCCTAATTCAAGTAACACCTGATAGGATCAAGGTGCGAAAGCAGGCATCTAGGTGCTTTTTCTTTTTGGCTTTTGGACAAAGGCATGAGAATGTTTTGTGGAGCATGGTTTTGTTTCCCTGTTTGTTCTTTTTCTCCAATAGCCTGACAAATGACAGGTTCCTGTGTTGCAAAATGCACTTTGTCCTGTCTTCAGACATAGAGGAAGACCTCTTGACTTTGGCAGGATGTTTTTTTCTTTCTCAAGTTCATTTCAGCATGTTTAAACATCTTTAGCTTTGCATGGAGTTTCAGAAGTGTAGTGGTTGTCACTTTCACCTCACACGCGAACGGTCCCCAGTTCGAAACTGGATAGAAGCATGACATTAGGCGTTGATATTAAAGCTTTTGACGTTGAGTTTTTGTTCTCGATGGCTCGTCATGACCACAGTAACCTTCCGCAGCCGGTTTCTGTAGTGTAGTGGTTAACACGTTCGCCTAACACGCGAAAAGTCCCCAGTTCGAAACTGGGCAGAAACACGCTATTACCCTTTAGTATCCAAGCTTTTGACTTTCAGTTCTTGATCTCGATTGCTTGTTTTCACCACAGTAAGCACTTGCATCCGTTTTCTGTAGTGTAGCGGTTATCACGTTCGCCTCACACGTGACAGGTCACCAGTTCGAAACTGGGCAGTAACACTGCTTTTTCTCTTGGAAAACGATCTTTTTGACTTTCAGTGCTTGTTCTTTATTGCTTGCCATGACCACAGCATTTTTTTTTTTTTTTTTTTTTTTTTTTTTAATTGGTTGGTTTCTGTAGTGTAGCGGTTATCACGTTCGCTTTACACGCGAAAGGTCCCCAGTTTGAAACTGGGCATAAACACGATGTTACCCTTTGGTATTCAATCTTTTGACTTTCAGTTCTTGATCTCGATTGCTTGTTGTCACCACAGTAAGCGCTTGCTTCCGGTTTCTGTAGTGTAGCGGTTATCACGTTTGCCTCACACGTGACTTGTCCCCAGTTCGAAACTGGGCAGAAACACAGCTTTTTCTCTTGGAAAACGATCTTTTTGACTTTCAGTGCTTGTTCTTTATTGCTTGCCATGACCACAGCATTTTTTGTTTGTTTGAATCGGTTGGTTTCTGTAGTGTAGCGGTTATCACGTTTGCTTTACACGCGAAAGGTCCTCAGTTCGAAACTGGATAGAAGCATGACATTAGGCGTTAATATAAAAGCTTTTGACGTTGAGTCTTTGTTCTCGATGGCTCGTCATGACCACAGTAACCTTCCGCAGCCGGTTTCTGTAGTGTAGTGGTTATCACGTTCGCCTACCATGCGAAAGGTCCCCAGTTCGAAACTGGGCATAAACACGCTGTTACCCTTTGGTATCCAAGCTTTTGACTTTCGGTTCTTGATCTCGATTGCTTGTTGTCACCACAGTAAGCACTTGCATCCGGTTTCTGTAGTGTAGCGGGTATCACGTTCGCCTCACATGCGAAAGGTCCCCATTTCGAAACTGGGCAGAAACACAGCTTTTTCTCTTGGAAAACGATCTTTTTGACTTTCAGTGCTTGTTCTTTATTGCTTGCCATGACCACAGCATTTTTTGATTTTTTGAATCGGTTGGTTTCTGTAGTGTAGCGTTTATCATGTTCGCTTTACACGTGAAAGGTCCTCAGTTTGAAACTGGGCAGAAACACAGCATTCCTCTTGCAAACTAGTGCTTTTGACAATGAGTGCTTGATCTTTAATGCTTGCCATGCCCACAGTAAACGCTCTTGTCTGGTTACTGTAGTGTAGTGATTGTCCTGTTTGCCATCCTCCTGAAAGTTCCCTGTTTTGATCCCGGGCAGAAACATGTGGCTTTTCTTTATTTTGATCACAAACGTATATTGTTGGCTTAATTAGCCTTAGTTAGCATATCCTATTGCTGGTTTAATGAGCATTACTTTTACCAATGTGATTATTTCTACCCGTTTTTGCTTTTGGCAAGCATGTGTGTTTTTGACAGTGTCTAAGTGTTCCTAATTCAAGTAACACCTGATAGGATCAAGGTGCGAAAGCAGGCATCTAGGTGCTTTTTCTTTTTGGCTTTTGGACAAAGGCATGAGAATGTTTTGTGGAGCATGGTTTTGTTTCACTGTTTGTTCTTTTTCTCCAATAGCCTGACAAATGAAAGGTTCCTGTGTTGCAAACTGCACTTTGTCCTGTCTTCAGACATAGAGGAAGACCTCTTGACTTTGGCTGGCTGTTTTTTTCTTTTTCAAGTTCATTTCAGCATGTTTAAACATCTTTAGCTTTGCATGGAGTTTCTGAAGCATAATGGTTGTCACGTTCACCTCACACGCGAACGGTCCCCAGTTAGAAACTGGATAGAAGCATGACATTAGGTGTTGATATTAAAGCTTTTGACGTTGAGTCTTTGTTCTCGATGGCTCGTCATGACCACAGTAACCTTCCGCAGCAGGTTTCTGTAGTGTAGTGGTTATCACGTTCGCCTAACACGCGAAAGGTCCCCAGTTCGAAACTGGGCAGAAACACGCTGTTAGGCTAGTCTCACACTTGATTCTTTTTGCAGCGCGTTTTTCCCGCAAAAAAACGCATTAAAAAAACGCATACAAATGCATACAAATGCTGCGTTTTTTTCAAGCATTTTTATGCGCATGCAGGAAAAAAACGCAGCGTTTTTGTGCGTTTGTATGCGTTTTTTGTGCGTTTGCGTTTTTTTACAGATTTTGGAAAAACCCCACAAAAAAGAAAAAACAACCAATCAACAACACACAAGACCAATGGGACTGCATTGTGGGTGTGGTATGTTAATATATAGACCCTGTCTACAGTATTCTTCACATTTGCTTGATTCTTCTCGTGACCATGGATCTGCGCTGGAAGAGTTTTCACTTCAACTTGGATTTGGACATCGTGATGGCTCAGACGTATGCAGTTGCTTGCCATGAACAAAGGAAGAGAGAGAGGCAGCGAAGACGGCGGCGTATGTGGATACATCCGATTGTTGAACTCCGGGAGAGCCGTGGGGCATACCACACCCTCTACAGCGAGCTCCAGTCAAACCCGGAGAAATTTACAGATTGTATCCGGATGTCCCACGAAAGTTTCATGGATTTGCTTGCTCGTGTCCAACAATCCATCCGGAGACAGGACACACAGCTCCGTCGTGCGATTCCTCCTGAGGAACGGCTACTGGTGACATTACGGTATGTTTTAAAAACCAAGGGGTGCGGTCTGATGTTTTTTTTTTAAATTTAGTATTCAAAACCTTGGGTAATTAGTTTTCGTGAATGTACTAATATTTTATTTTATAGTTTTTTAAAATAATATACATAAATATTAATTTTACTTCTTTGTCTGTTCACAGATTCCTGGCGACTGGAGAAACCCTATCTTTACTACACTTCCAGTACCGTATTGGAATTTCTACCTTGTCTGGAATTGTTGCTGACACCTGCCGGGCTCTCTGGAATGTTCTTTGTCCAGAATTTATGCCCCTGCCCACCGCTGAAAAGTGGATGGAAATTGCTGACAAATTCTGGACAGTATGCAATTTTCCCAACTGTTTGGGAGCTGTTGATGGTAAACACATACGGATCATCAAACCCCAAAGAACGGGATCTGAGTACTATAATTACAAAAAGTACTTTTCAATAGTACTCATGGCGATTGCGGATGCCGGATGTATGTTTGTAGCAGTGGACATTGGAGCATTTGGCCGTGGTAATGACTCACAGGCTTTTAAAAACTCAGACATGGGCCGGAGGTTGTATGGCAACTAGAGTTGAGCGATACCGTCCGATACTTCAAAGTATCGTATCGGATGGTATCGGCCGATCTTTAAAAAAAGTATCGGTATCGCCGATTCCGATACCGGAAGTCCCATTCAAGTCTATGGGACTTCCGGTATCGGAATAAGAAAAACCCTTTCCTGCCCTTGTACAGCCTCTCTGGGGTCTGTACGGGCCTTTCGGGGGGCTGTGCCGGCCTGCCAGGGGGTCTGTGCAGGCTCCGGTGGTCTGTGCCGGCCTGCCGGTGGTCTGTGCAGGCTCCGGGGGGCTGTGCCGGCCTGCCGGGGGGCTGTGCCGGCCTGCCGGGGGGCTGTGCAGGCTCCGGGGGGCTGTGCCGGCCTGCCGGGGGGCTGTGCCGGCCTGCCGGGGGGCTGTGCCGGCCTGCCGGTGGTCTGTGCAGGCTCCGGGGGTCTGTGCAGGCATCGTCCGATGGGACTACAAGTCCCATCGGGCGATGCCTGCTACCATGACAGTGATTGACACATTAGCCAATGATGGGACAGTAGTAGTCCCATCATCCGGCTAATGTGTTAAATGTAAAAAAAAAATAAAAAAATTACATGCTACATACATACAACATGCATACTACATACATGCTACATTCATACTACATACTACATACATGCTACATTCATACTACATGCAACATACATACTACATATATACTACATGCATGCTACATACATACTGCATGCTACATACATACCACATATATACTACATACATACTACATGCATGCTACATGCATGCTACATGCTACATACATAACACATATATACTACATGCATGCTACATACATACTACATGCTACATACTACATATATACTACATGCATGCTACATACTACATGCTACATACATACTACATATATACTACATGCATGCTACATACATACTGCATGCTACATGCATGCTACATACATACTACATACATACTACATGCTACATACATACTACATATATACTACATACATACTACATACATACTACATGCATGCTACATGCATGCTACATACATACCACATACATAACACATATATACTACATGCATGCTACATACATACTACATGCTACATACATACCATATACATACTACATGCATGCTACATACATACTACATGCATGCTACATACATACTACATGCTACATACATACTACATATATACTACATGCATGCTACATACATACTACATGCTACATACATACTACATATATACTACATGCATGCTACATACATACTACATGCTACATACATACTACATATATACTACATGCATGCTACATACATACTGCATGCTACATGCATGCTACATACATACTACATACATACTACATGCTACATACATACCACATATATACTACATACATACAATACATTCATACAATACATACATAGACATACAGTACATATAACATAGAGTAACATACTTACCAATACTTGTCACATTGTTCCCCGAAGCCATTGTCTTTCCGGAATAAATATTAACATAACAAACCACAAAAATACTCACCCACGATCCGAAGCAGTCCACGAGTGTGTCCCACGACGATCTTGGGTAGAGAACGGCAGCAACAGATGATGCTGCCGTTCTCTACGGGCTGCAGGAATCCAATGACGGAAGGTAGGTATCCTTCCGCACTGTATTCCTCCGCCACTTAAAAAAAAAAAAAGTCCCTAGTCTCACTTTATGCCATTGCTGTGTGGGAAATTCCCACGCAGCAATGGCATAAAGTGAGACTAGGGACTTTTTTTTTTTTCTAAGTGGCGGAGGAATACAGTGCGGAAGGATACCTACCTTCCGTCATTGGATTCCTGCAGCCCGTAGAGAACGGCAGCATCATCTGATGCTGCAGTTCTCTACCCAAGATCGTCGTGGGACACACTCGTGGACTGCTTCGGATCGTGGGTGAGTATTTTTGTGGTTTGTTATGTTAATATTTATTCCGGAAAGACAATGGCTTCGGGGAACAATGTGACAAGTATTGGTAAGTATGTTACTCTATGTTATATGTACTGTATGTCTATGTATGTATTGTATGAATGTATTGTATGTATGTAGTATATATGTGGTATGTATGTAGCATGTAGTATGTATGTAGTATGTATGTAGCATGCATGTAGCATGTAGTATGTATGTAGCATGCATGTAGTATATATGTAGTATGTATGTAGCATGCATGTAGTATATATGTAGCATGTATGTAGTATGTATGTGGTATGTATGTAGCATGTAGTATGTATGTAGCATGCATGTAGTATATATGTAGTATGTATGTAGCATGTAGTATGTATGTAGTATGTATGTGGTATGTATGTAGCATGTAGTATGTATGTAGCATGCATGTAGTATATATGTAGTATGTAGTATGTATGTAGTATGTATGTGGTATGTATGTAGCATGTAGTATGTATGTAGCATGCATGTAGTATATATGTAGTATGTAGTATGTATGTAGTATGTATGTGGTATGTATGTAGCATGTAGTATGTATGTAGCATGCATGTAGCATGCATGTAGTATGTATGTAGCATGCATGTAGTATGTATGTAGCATGCATGTAGTATGTATGTAGTATGTATGTAGTATGTATGTAGCATGCAGTATGTATGTAGCATGTATGTAGTATGTATGTAGTATATATGTAGTATGTATGTAGCATGTAGTATGTATGTAGCATGCATGTAGTATATATGTAGTATGTATGTAGCATGCATGTAGTATGTATGTAGTATGTATGTAGTATGTATGTAGCATGCAGTATGTATGTAGCATGTATGTAGTATGTATGTAGTATATATGTAGTATGTATGTAGCATGCATGTAGTATGTATGTAGCATGTAGTATGTATGTAGCATGCATGTAGTATGTATGTAGCATGTATGTAGTATGTATGTAGTATTTTTTTTTTTTTTTTTTTTTAACATTTAACACATTAGCCGGATGATGGGACTACTACTGTCCCATCATTGGCTAATGTGTCAATCACTGTCATGGTAGCAGGCATCGCCCGATGGGACTTGTAGTCCCATCGGACGATGCTTGCACAGACCCCCGGACATCAGCACAGCCCCCCGGCAGGCCGGCACAGCCCCCCGGCAGGCCGGTACAGACCCCCACAGGGTGCACAGACCACCGGCAGGCCGGCACAGCCCCCCGGCAGGCCGGCAGAGACCCCGGGCAGTCCACACAGCCCCCCGGCAGGCCGGCACAGCCCCCCGGCAGGCCGGCAGAGACCCCCGGAAGGCCCGAAATGACGGCGCATCATGATGCGCACACACCGCGCATCATGATGACGTCAGGCCGTCAATCAACTGAACTTCCGATTCCGATGCCGAATTCCGATATTGAAAAAATATCGGAAGTCGGTATCGGAATTCCGATACAGCAAGTATCGGCCGATACCCGATACTTGCGGTATCGGAATGCTCAACACTAATGGCAACCAATTTAATTTCCCTATGCCACGGCCTCTTCCTCACACCGAAGCTCCGCCACTGCCCTTTGTAATGGTTGGCGATGAGGCTTTTCAAATGTGCGGAAACTTACTGAAACCCTACTCCAGCCGTGACTTGGACCACACCAAAAAAATATTTAATTACAGGCTGACCAGGGCCAGAAGAACTGTCGAGTGTGCTTTTGGGATTCTTGTCTCCAGATGGCGAATTCTGGGCACGGCCATTAATCTTAAACTTGAAACAGTCGATGAGGTGGTGAAGGCCTGTGTGGTTCTACATAACTTTGTGATGGCTAAAGAGCACCCGACCTTTGAACTGGACGATGATGCTCCTAACCCATTGCCTCAATTCACTCAGCACACTCTCAGGTCATCCGTTGAAGTTGGCCAAATGAGGGACCAATTTGCGGCCTACTTTATTTCTGATGTAGGACGGGTGCACTGGCAAGATGAAATGGTGTAATGTTTTTGTTTGTTTATGGTAATAAAAAACCTTATTTGATACCATTACTGAGTGCACTATATTTTTTAAACTCCAATTAAATAAAAAACTACCCATGTATAACTGAATTTTTTGATGTTCACACACCTGGGCAGGTAAATACACATACGAGTTAAAATGCAGCATTGCTAGTCTGCGTGAAATATATTGGAACGAGCAAAGCTGCAGGCCATGAATCAGGAAACCAAATTTTTTCAAGAGAAAATTGTGCAACTAGTTGAAAAAAAAGTATGTGATTTTCTCAAAACACAACCCTCAAAACCCAACCCCAATGAAAGTCAATGGTGAATACAAGTCAGCATTGAGTGGATGAATGTAATCTGCTCCATTCCAACTTACAAGTTATTACACTAGGCCTTGGAATAACTATACTAGGCCGTGGTATTTCAAATATGAGTATAGTAGGCCTTGGGCCTACTAGTATAGTCATATGTGAAATACCACGGCCTAGTATAGTCATACCAAGGCCTACTCGATTTTTACCAACTAGGATCTTGTTTCACGAAAAACAAACTGTTGAAACTTGACAAGTTTCAACAGTTTGTTTTTCATGAAACCAGATTCTAGTTGGTAAAACTAGAGTTATTACACTAGGCCTTGGAATGACTACACTAGGCCGTGGTATTTCAAATATGAGTATAGTAGGCCTTGGGGCTAGTAGTATAGTCATATGTGAAATACCACGGCCTAGTATAGTCATACCAAGGCCTACTCGATTTTTACCAACTAGGATCTTGTTTCACGAAAAACAAACTGGTGAAACTTGACAAGTTTCAACAGTTTGTTTTTCATGAAACCAGATTCTAGTTGGTAAAACTAGAGTTATTACACTAGGCCTTGGAATGACTACACTAGGCCGTGGTATTTCAAATATGAGTATAGTAGGCCTTGGGGCTAGTAGTATAGTAATATGTGAAATACCACGGCCTAGTATAGTCATACCAAGGCCTACTGTAATAACTTGATTTTTAACAACTAGCATCTTGTTTCACAAAAAACAAACTGGTGAAACTAGAAAGAAACTTATTTTTTAGACAAGTTTCAACAGTTTGTTTTTCATGAAACCAGATTCTAGTTGGTAAAACTAGAGTTATTACACTAGGCCTTGGAATGACTACACTAGGCCGTGGTATTTCAAATATGAGTATAGTAGGCCTTGGGGCTAGTAGTATAGTAATATGTGAAATACCACGGCCTAGTATAGTCATACCAAGGCCTACTGTAATAACTTGATTTTTAACAACTAGCATCTTGTTTCACAAAAAACAAACTGGTGAAACTAGAAAGAAACTTATTTTTTAGACAAGTTTCAACAGTTTGTTTTTCATGAAACCAGATTCTAGTTGGTAAAACTAGAGTTATTACACTAGGCCTTGGAATGACTACACTAGGCCGTGGTATTTCAAATATGAGTATAGTAGGCCTTGGGGCTAGTAGTATAGTAATATGTGAAATACCACGGCCTAGTATAGTCATACCAAGGCCTACTGTAATAACTCGATTTTTAACAACTAGCATCTTGTTTCACAAAAAACAAACTGTTGAAACTAGAAAGAAACTTATTTTTTAGACAAGTTTCAACAGTTTGTTTTTCATGAAACCAGATCCAAGTTGGTAAAACTAGAGTTATTACACTAGGCCTTGGTATGACTATACTAGGCCGTGGTATTTCACATATGACTATACTAGGCCTTGGGTTGGTTTTTAACATGTATTTACCCATCAGTGTGTGTGAGCGGCGCAAACAACATTAATGAAACTTTTTAATGGTGAACCACAAATGTAAATTTATTTTTAATCAAAAAAAGTAAACCAAAAAATTATTTTTTACGGCGTTTGGGGGCAGATGGTTTCAATTTGGGGGTGTGCAGGGAATATGCAACACTTGAAGTTGAAGACGGTGTTTGAGGGGAAGGGGCAACAAAACTTGTGGGGGAAGGTAGTCCAGTTAAGGGAATTAAACTAGGAACACTTGGAGGAGAGGAAATCTGTTCAGGTACATTAGTTGTAATGGCATGTCGCCGTAGGCTTGTGTGCCTGGACCGACTTTGGCCCAATGCCCGCCTTGATAGATTTTGCCTTGAACTAGGGGCAAATATTGAGTGTAGGTCCCCCGTCTGCTGGTGTGGCTGCTGCTGCTGCTGAGGTGGCGGCTGCTGCTGAGGTGGCGGCTGCTGCTGAGGTGGCTGCTGCTGCTGGTGTGGCTGCTGCTGAGGTGGCTGCTGCTGCTGGTGTGGCTGCTGCTGCTGAGGTGGCTGCTGCTGCTGCTGAGGTGGCGGCTGCTGCGGTGGTGGCTGCTGCTGCTGCTGTGGTGGCTGCTGCTGAGGTGGTTGCTGCTGCTGCTGAGGTGGCTGCTGCTGCTGAGGTGGCTGCTGCTGCTGCTCTTCGTTGGCAGTGCTCGTCCTTGCAGGAGGACTGGTGGCGGCAGTGATGGTCCAGGTTTGCAGAGTGGTGGTGGCAGGGCTACTACATGTTGTTGTAGCGGCAGGGCTGTTCCATGTTTGCCTAGTGGTGGCTGAGCTCCACGCATGCATGGGAGTGGCGGTGGTGCTCCAGACAGGAGCAGCGCTTGCCATGGTGGTGTCGGTGAAGTGACCAGCTGCACTCAGACTTGTGGTGGTGTAACGGTGGGTGTCCTGGCTTTGAATAGAGGTGTCCGTGCAGTGGTATGCAGCACAAGTCGGTAGTGAGGTGAAGCGAGTCAATGGTGGCACAGGTGGAAATGACACCACTGACTGCTGACCGTACCGATTATGCTGCATAGCCTGCAAGAAAGCATTGTTGCAGGCCTGCAGCACATTCAGCTGTTGCTCAGGACTAAGGTGTTCCGCCATGCCCTTTTCAATCTTACTAAAAAAATGTTGTGCTGGTCTGTTGAGGTCGGCCTCCAGACGGTCAAGGCGCTGTTCTACAGAATTGAAGCGGTGTTCAAAGTGGTTAAAACCACGTTCCATGAGTGCAAAACCGCTTTCAACTCTGTCGGACAGTGACTTGAGGCTGGAATTAAAGACCTCGCTCAAATGCATAAACTCGGGCAAGACATTCCTGTCCAAGGCCCTCTGCCGCTGGCGGGTAGTGCCCGCATAACCAGTGGCAGAGACCTGGGACAGGGGAACACCTGATGGCCCAGCTTCCTGGTCACCAGCTGTGTGTGTGGCTGACCTGCAAGGTGCTTCCTGGCTGTCGGATGGCTGGGACGGGTCAGAGGACGTCCGAGGAAGGACCGCTCCAGGGCCAGGTTGCAGGGTGCTGCTCCAGGTGCTGTGGAATAAAGGAAAATCATTACTACAATGCCTTTACAAGAAGCATCAGCTGTGGATTAGAAAAACACAGATTAATAAAAATAAAAACCCAAAATTTATAATACTTACGATCTCGTGGCAAGGACCGGTCTTAGGAACTGCAACGCGTGATAGTGACGGTATCTAGTTCTGGTCCTTGATGCAGCTCCACTGCGAACCTGGCCCTCAGCACGAACATCACTGTTGAAGCGGTCCTTGATCGAACGCCAACGTGTTCGTACTTTGTCCACTGTTGTTAAAAAAAAAACAGTGCCGTCAAGGACAACAGTCACTGCGGCACAATATAGCAATACAATACTCAAAGCAGTCACTGTAGACCCCGATGACACTGTTGGGTTTCCTGCTAGAATACACCTAGCACGAAACCCAACAGTGCCGTCAAGGACAACAGTCACTGCGGCACAATGTAGCAATACAATACTCAAAGCAGTCACTGTAGACCCCGATGACACTGTTGGGTTTCCTGCTAGAATACACCTAGCACGAAACCCAATAGTGCCGTCAAGGACAACAGTCACTGCGGCACAATGTAGCAATACAATACTCAAAGCAGTCACTGTAGACCCCGATGACACTGTTGGGTTTCCTGCTAGAATACACCTAGCACGAAACCCAACAGTGCCGTCAAGGACAACAGTCACTGCGGCACAATGTAGCAATACAATACTCAAAGCAGTCACTGTAGACCCCGATGACACTGTTGGGTTTCCTGCTAGAATACACCTAGCACAAAACCCAACAGTGCCGTCAAGGACAACAGTCACTGCGGCACAATGTAGCAATACAATACTCAAAGCAGTCACTGTAGACTCCGATGACACTGTTGGGTTTCCTGCTAGAATACACCTAGCACGAAACCCAACAGTGCCGTCAAGGACAACAGTCACTGCGGCACAATGTAGCAATACAATACTCAAAGCAGTCACTGTAGACCCCGATGACACTGTTGGGTTTCCTGCTAGAATACACCTAGCACGAAACCCAACTGTGCCGTCAAGGACAACAGTCACTGCGGCACAATGTAGCAATACAATACTCAAAGCAGTCACTGTAGACCCCAATGACACTGTTGGGTTTCCTGCTAGAATACACCTAGCACGAAACCCAACAGTGCCGTCAAGGACAACAGTCACTGCGGCACAATACAGAGCAGGGAAATACTCACTAAACGCCTTTTTGGAGGATGCTGTGGCGCTGTCCCAGCCATCCATCAACGCTGCGGCCACCTCATTCCATAGCCGCCGGGTCACCACAATGTCCTTGTGCAGCCGGTCACGGCTGTCCCACAACGGCGAACGATCCTGGACCAGGCTGATGAGCTGCTCATTATCCAGGTAGATGTCTTCATCCCGTTGTGGAACCAAGACAAAACACATTCATTAGAATAATCAAATTTAAATTGAATAAAACGTTACAAAAAAAGAAACATAAAAAAGAGTAAAAATAGAAGATAAAAAATAAAGAACATTACAAATCATTTGATACATACATTCCGTATCACCACCGGGACTTGGCTTCGCTGCTCCTGCTCTTTGCCCTCACTAGTCCCGTCCGCAGAAGATGATGATGATGACGATGTCTTAAAAAAGTAGAAAAAAACGTAAGAGATTTGGAGAAGCAGCAGATATACTTACCAGATGCACGAAAATAATCACCTCACGGTCTGCTTGCGCCAATTCCTGCCGCGATGGGGAATACTCGGATTCTGAAGACATACTGCATGTAAAAATAATAAAAATCATTAGTACATACATAATTTAAAAGGACAGGCATATAATGTAATATACTCACATTCTTCGCTGATAGAAGATGGGTTCCTTGTTGACTGTCTGCTCTCCAATCTGTCAGTGTAGTAGTGGCAGAGTTTTGGCAGGCACCTCCTTTATATAGACTTTTTTTTTTGACTTTAGAAGATTATAACTAGTACAACAAGTGGACACTACCAAAAAAACGCAGCGCTAAAAAAACGCTTACATGCGCATGCGAGTGCGCACGTATGCGCATCTATAGGCTATAATGGCCATTTTTAGCGCAAAACGTGCGCATACGTGCGCATGCGCTTTTTTGCAGGGCCAAAAAATGCAACATGCTGCGTCTGGAAAATACAAACGCACACCCCAAAAAAACGCAGCGCATGAAAATCGCATCCGTGCGCTTACCAGCGCGCAGGTATGCGCACCCATGTTAAATATAGGGGAAAAAACGCATGCGCAGGTATGCGTTTTTTTCCAGCGCAAAAAAACGCAAATGTGAAACCAGCCTTACCCTTTGGTATCCAAGCTTTTGACTTTCAGTTCTTGATCTCGATTGCTTGTTGTCACCACAGTAAGCGCTTGCATCTGGTTTCTGTAGTGTAGTGGTTATCACGTTGGTCTCACACGCGAAAGGTCCCCAGTTCGAAACTGGGCAGAAACACAGCTTTTTCTCTTGGAAAACGATCTTTTTGACTTTCAGTGCTTGTTCTTTATTGCTTGCCATGACCACAGCATTTTTTGTTTGTGTGAATCGGTTGGTTTCTGTAGTGTAGCCGTTATCAAGTTCGCCTCACACGCGATAGGTCCTCAGTTCGAAACTGGGCAGAAACACTGCGTTCCTCTTGCAAACAAGTGCTTTTGAGAATGAGTGCTTGATCTTTAAAGCTTGCCATGACCACATTAAACGCTCTTGTCTGGTTACTGTAGTGTAGTGATTGTCCTGTTTGCCATCCTCCTGAAAGTTCCCTGTTTTGATCCCGGGCAGAAACATGTGGCTTTTCTTTATTTTGATCACAAACGTATATTGTTGGCTTAATTAGCCTTAGTTAGCATATTCTATTGCTGGTTTAATCAGCATTACTTTTACCAATGTGATTATTTCTACCCGTTTTTGCTTTTGGCAAGCATGTGTGTTTTTGACAGTGTCTAAGTGTTCCTAATTCAAGTAACACCTGATAGGATCAAGGTGCGAAAGCAGGCATCTAGGTGCTTTTTCTTTTTGGCTTTTGGACAAAGGCATGAGAATGTTTTGTGGAGCATGGTTTTGTTTCCCTGTTTGTTCTTTTTCTCCAATAGCCTGACAAATAAAAGGTTGCTGTGTTGCAAAATGCACTTTGTCCTGTCTTCAGATTTAGAGGAAGACCTCTTGACTTTGGCTGGCTGTTTTTTTCTTTTTCAAGTTCATTTCAGCATGTTTAAACATCTTTAGCTTTGCATGGAGTTTCTGAAGTATAGTGGTTGTCACGTTCACCTCACACGCGAACGGTCCCCAGTTCGAAACTGGAAAGAAGCATGACATTAGGCGTCGATATTAAAGCATTTGACGTTGAGTCTTTGTTCTCGATGGCTCGTCATGACCACAGTAACCTTCCGCAGCCGGTTTCTGTAGTGTAGTGGTTATCACGTTCGCCTAACACGCGCAAGGTCCCCAGTTCGAAACTGGGCAGAACCACACTGTTACCCTTTGGTATCCAAGCTTTTGACTTTCAGTTCTTGATCTCGATTGCTTGTTGTCACCACAGTAAGCACTTTCATCCGGTTTCTGTAGTGTAGCGGTTATCACGTAAGACTCACACGCGAAAAGTCCCCAGTTCGAAACTGGGCAGAAACACAGCTTTTTCGCTTGGAAAACGATCTATTTGACTTTCAGTGCTTGTTCTTTATTGCTTGCCATGACCACAGCATTTTTTGTTTGTTTGAATCGGTTGGTTTCTGTAGTGTAGCGGTTATCACGTTGGCTTTACACGTGAAAGGTCCTCAGTTCGAAACTGTGCAGAAACACAGCGTTCCTCTCGCAAACTAGCGCTTTTGACAATGAGTGCTTGATCTTTAATGCTTGCCATGACCACAGTAAACGCTCTTGTCTGGTTACTGTAGTGTAGTGATTGTCCTGTTTGTCATCCTCCTGAAAGTTCCCTGTTTTGATCCCGGGCAGAAACATGTGGCTTTTCTTTATTTTGATCACAAACGTATATTGTTGGCTTAATTAGCCTTAGTTAGCATATTCTATTGCTGGTTTAATGAGCATTACTTTTACCAATGTGATTATTTCTACCCGTTTTTGCTTTTGGCAAGCATGTGTGTTTTTGACAGTGTCTAAGTGTTCCTAATTCAAGTAACACCTGATAGGATCAAGGTGCGAAAGCAGGCATCTAGGTGCTTTTTCTTTTTGGCTTTTGGACAAAGGCATGAGAATGTTTTGTGGAGCATGGTTTTGTTTCCCTGTTTGTTCTTTTTCTCCAATAGCCTGACAAATGAAAGGTTCCTGTGTTGCAAAATGCACTTTGTCCTGTCTTCAGACATAGAGGAAGACCTCTTGACTGTGACTGGCTGTTTGCCGGGTTCGGAAGTGTAGTGGTTATCACGTTTGCCTAACACGCGAAAGGTCCCCAGTTCGAAACTGGGCAGAACCACACTGTTACCCTTTGGTATCCGAGCTTTTGACTTTCAGTTCTTGATCTCGATTGCTTGTTGTCACCACAGTAAGCACTTGCATCCGGTTTCTGTAGTGTAGCGGTTATCACGTTCGCCTCACACGCGAAAGGTCACCAGTTCGAAACTGTGCAGAAACACAGCTTTTTCTCTAGGATAACGATATTTTTGACTTTCAGTGCTTGTTCTTTATTGCTTGCCATGACCACAGCATTTTTTGTTTGTTTGAATTGGTTGGTTTCTGTAGTGTAGTGGTTATCATGTTGGCTTTACATGTGCAAGGTCCTCAGTTTGAAACTGGGCAGAAACATAGCGTTCCTCTTGCAAACTAGCGCTTTTGACAATGAGTGCTTGATCTTTAATGCTTGCCATGACCACAGTAAATGCTCTTGTCTGGTTACTGTAGTGTAGTGATTGTCCTGTTTGCCATCCTCCTGAAAGTTCCCTGTTTTGATCCCGGGCAGAAACATGTGGCTTTTCTTTATTTTGATCACAAACGTATATTGTTGGCTTAATTAGCCTTAGTTAGCTTATTCTATTGCTGGTTTAATGAGCATTACTTTTACCAATGTGATTATTTCTACCAGTTTTTGCTTTTGGCAAGCATGTGTGTTTTTGACAGTGTCTATGTTCCTAATTCAAGTAACACCTGATAGGATCAAGGTGCGAAAGCAGGCATCTAGGTGCTTTTTCTTTTTGGCTTTTGGACAAAGGCATGAGAATGTTTTGTGGAGCATGGTTATATTTCCCTGTTTGTTCTTTTTCTCCAATAGCCTGACAAATGAAAGGTTCCTGTGTTGCAAAATGCACTTTGTCCTGTCTTCAGACAGAGAGGAAGACCTCTTGACTTTGGCTGGCTGTTTTTTTCTTTTTCAAGTTCATTTCAGCATGTTTAAACATCTTTATCTTTGCATAGAGTTTCTGAAGTGTAGTGGTTGTCACGTTCTCCTCACACGCGAACGGTCCCCATTTCGAAACTGGATAGAAGCATGACATTAGGCGTTGATATTAAAGCTTTTGACGTTGAGTCTTTGTTCTCGATGGCTCGTCATGACCACAGTAACCTTCCTCAGCCGGTTTCTGTAGTGTAGTGGTTATCACGTTCGTCTAACACGCGAAAGGTCCCCTGTTCGAAACTGGATAGAAGCATGACATTAGGCGTTGATATTAAAGCTTTTGACGTTGAGTCTTTGTTCTCGATGGCTCGTCATGACCACAGTAACCTTCCGCAGCCTGTTTCTGTAATGTAGTGGTTATCACGTTCGCCTAACACGCGAAAGGTCCCCAGTTCGAAACTGGGCAGAAACACGCTGTTAACCTTTGGTATCCAAGCTTTTGACTTTCAGTTCTTGATCTCGATTGCTTGTTGTCACCACAGTAAGCGCTTGCATCCGGTTTCTGTAGTGTAGCGGTTATCACGTTGGCCTCACACGCGAAAGGTCGCCAGTTCGAAACTGGGCAGAAACACAGCTTTTTCTCTTGGAAAACGATCTTTTTGACTTTCAGTGCTTGTTCTTTGTTGCTTGCCATGACCACAGCATTTTTTGTTTGTTTGAATCGCTTGGTTTCTGTAGTGTAGCGGTTATCACGTTCGCTTTATAAGCGAAAGGTCCTCAGTTCAAAACTGGGCAGAAACACAGCGTTCCTCTTGCAAACTAGCGCTTTTGACAATAAGTGCTTCATCTTTAATGCTTTCCATGACCACAGTAAACGCTCTTGTCTGGTTACTGTAGTGTAGTGATTGTCCTGTTTGCCATCCTCCTGAAAGTTCCCTGTTTTGATCCCGAGCAGAAACATGTGGCTTTTCTTTATTTTGATCACAAACGTATATTGTTGTCTTAATTAGCCTTAGTTAGCATATTCTATTGCTGGCTTAATGAGCATTACTTTTACCAATGTGATTATTTCTACCCATTTTTGCTTTTGGCAAGCATGTGTGTTTTTGACAGTGTCTAAGTGTTCCTAATTCAAGTAACACCTGATAGGATCAAGGTGCGAAAGCAGGCATCTAGGTGCTTTTTCTTTTTGGCTTTTGGACAAAGGCATGAGAATGTTTTGTGCAGCATGGTTTTGTTTCCCTGTTTGTTCTTTTTCTCCAATAGCCTGACAAGTGAAAGGTTCCTGTGTTGCAAAATGCACTTTGTCCTGTCTTCAGACATAGAGGAAGATCTCTTGAGTTTGGCTGGCTGTTTTTTTCTTTTTCAAGTTCATTTCAGCATGTTTAAACATCTGTAGCTTTGCATTGAGTTTCTGAAGTGTAATGGTTGTCACGTTCACCTCACACGCGAACGGTCCCCAGTTCGAAACTGGATAGAAGCATGAAATTAGGCGTTGATATTAAAGCTTTTGACGTTGAGTCTTTGTTCTCGATGGCTCGTCATGACCACAGTAACCTTCCGCAGCCGGTTTCTGTAGTGTAGTGGTTATCACATTCGCCTAACACGTGAAAGGTCCCCAGTTCGAAACTGGGCAGAAACACGCTGTTACCCTTTGGTATCCAAGCTTTTGACTTTCAGTTCTTGATCTCGATTGCTTGTTGTCACCACAGTAATCACTTGCATCCGGTTTCTGTAGTGTAGCGGTTATCACCTTCGCCTCACATGCGAAAGGTCCCCAGTTCAAAACTGGGCAGAAACACAGCTTTTTCTCTTGGAAAACGATCTTTTTGACTTTCAGTGCTTGTTCTTTATTGCTTGCCATGACCACAGCATTTTTTGTTTGTTTGAATCGGTAGGTTTCTGTAGTGTAGTTGTTATCACGTTTGCTTTACACGCGAAAGGTCCTCAGTTCGAAACTGGGCAGAAACACAGTGTTTCTCTTGCAAACTAGCACTTTTGACAATGAGTGCTTGATTTTTAATGCTTGCCATGACCACAGTAAACGCTCTTGTCTGGTTACTGTAGTGTAGTGATTGTCCTGTTTGCCATCCTCCTGAAAGTTCCCTGTTTTGATCCCGGGCAGAAACATGTGGCTTTTCTTTATTTTGATCACAAACGTATATTGTTGGCTTAATTAGCCTTAGTTAGCATATTCTATTGCTGGTTTAATGAGCATTACTTTTACCAATGTGATTATTTCTACCCGTTTTTGCTTTTGGCAAGCATGTGTGTTTTTGACAGTGTCTAAGTGTTCCTAATTCAAGTAACACCTGATAGGATCAAGGTGCTGTCGGGAACCCTCAGATTACTCTTTCATCTGAAGGACCGATGTTCTTAGGTGTGAAGCACCATATGTCTCTAATCAATTGCTCCGTCGATAAGGATAACACAGACACGGGCTGTATAATACCACTCGGGATGCCTGCCAAGACACCTCTGGCTTATCAGTTAGGCTTCCGTCTTTTATAGTAAAGAATTTAAACATTTACAGACATGCGCAGTACAAATGATTTCACAACTTGTTTTCTACAAAGAAAGTCACTTAGGTGAAAAAGCAGAGGTATTTGACCTTGGTTCACAAGGGAGATGTCTGAGACATCTCCTCGAAGAACAGATAAGGTTTTAAACAAGAGAATGCAACATAGACAGAACTCAATTTAACTCCTTCAGTTCCTATCATTCCCCCCTTTGACATCTTCATTTTCCACAATCTGGAACACTGGATCCTGCAACAACAGCGTATAGTGGCTCGTTCACCAGGTACTATCCCAGGCCGACGGGTTGCCCAAGGGAGACAGGTCTTCTACCTTCTCCATCCCCCAGATACTGAAGCCACGTCCATCATTGCAAGAGTACGCTCCTTCATGCCAGAAATGAGATGTCAATCTAGGACTCAAAGGAATAATAGTTAAATTCTTGTTGTTTACAGTCAAACTTCCTTATCTATTTCTACATCTTTTCTTGCATACAGAGATACACAAAAAAACAAGTTTCAATAGCACATATATTACGAAGATACAAACAACAATACATAATAGACTTAGTATAATCCCAGCTATCCAGCCTCCAATACCCTTAAACCAATTAGCTGGATTAAGAAAGGAGAATGTATCTGACCACCAACTATCCTTAGTACGATCATTGTCTTTATCGTACTGATCTCTAAGTTTTTGAACATCCTCTATTTTCAATTTTAACTTTATAATGCTGTTGGGATCTATATAATGACAGCAAGCTGGTCCGATGACTTGACACATACCTCCTTGCGCTGCAGTTAAATAATCTAATACTATGGTATGCTGATTAGTGGCTATGATGAGCTGATTTTGGACAGCAACGGTGGTGTTCAATATATCCAATATATCCCATATTTGGTCATCTAAGTAATCTGTAGCCCTGACTAATTTATCCCACATTTGAGTAATCATAGGATAAATAAAAATAGAACTGACAATTTTATTAGCCACACTCATCTGCACTATATGTGGTCTCCCAGAGAGGTGAGGTGTATTGTCAGCAGCTCTTTTGTACAACGTGTGTTTAGGTATGCTCTGAGTATTCAACTGGTCATTCGGAATAACAAAGTTAGCTGGAGTCAAACGACCCAGAGTACAAGCACCTTTTACCCCTACTGGCAACCATTTATATGCATTGTCTCCACATATCCAGTACATGTCACTAGGTAGGTCCCATAGGGCTGAATGTTGTAATACCAGTCTATGAACTAAATCTATGAGCGCAGATACATTCTGAAGCATACACCAATTTGGAAGTTGTCCTAAAGGGCTACAATTCCCTACATCGGGATTTCCACAGGTGGGAGTTCCTTTCTCATATCCAGATGACTCATTGCAAGGTATATTACCTGAAATATTAAAACAAGTTTCATTGTTGCCCTGGGGAAATAAATTGGAATACTCACAGGACGTGTTATGCAACCTTCTTTCTAGCAGTATTGGTTTGAAGGCATCAGTAGAGTGGGAAGTTACATTAAAACTAACTTGTAGGCCATACATTGGAATTTGCCCCAGGTAGGTTAATCGAGTTCTATTCCTGGGTACCCAAGCCCCCCCTTTATATGCCAGATATTGAAGGTATGTATTACTTCCTGAAAGATTACCCTGCCACCAAGGGTATCCTACCCATCCCACAATAGGTATTCCAACAGTTGTGTTCCATAACTTCACATTATTTGTGGCATTATTAGCAAGTGTATCAGAACAACTGGTCCAGGCAAATAATTCCTCGGGTGGCATAGGAATAACAAGGAACGGAATACTAGTGGCTGATACTGGTGAATGTGTTCAGATCCAGCAATCTGCTGGAGACTGAGTGTCATTTGACCAATCATTCAGTAATTTTTCATGATGTTGTATAAACTTATTATTCAAGGACATTGGAGCATTTAGACTGTCCCACGCAGCTACCATTATTACAGATAATGCAACAAAACCAAACCAAAACATTATGCACTCTTATGCTTTGTTAACTCCTGTGGCTAGTTTGCAATGCGATGCGTGGATCCAGGTTGGTCGTCCTTCCAACTTAACAGAAGTAGGCGTTGTTAGGAGTACTTGGTAAGGTCCTTGATATCGGGGTTCAAGGGTCTTTCTGGAGTGTTTCTTGACATATACGTAATCACCAGGTTGAAGACAGTGAGTTCCTTCCACACTATCTGGATCTGGAATGAAAGAGAAAACTAGAGAATGCATTTGAGTTAAATGCTTTTGCAACTGGATTACATAACTTGTCAAATTATCCACATTGAGTGTTAAGACCTGTGGGTAGTACAACCCTGTGTTCGGTGGTCTTCCAAACAGTATCTCGAAGGGTGACAGTTTAGTTTTCCCCGTGGGTGTGTACCCTACTGAGAATAATGCTAATGGGAGACACTCTGGCCATGGTTTATGGGTTTGTTCCATGGTTTTCTGTATTTTCAATTTTAGTGTCCCGTTCATTCTCTCTACCTTCCCTGAACTCTGTGGGTGGTAGGGTGTATGAAATGCTTGTTCTACACCTATCTTGCTACATGTTCACAGACTTACCAGTGGAAAAGCCAAACTTCACATGCCACAAATGCAAGCTTGTGTCCCTGTTGGACGAAAAGTTGCAAAATCTCGAAGAGAGGTTAGCTACGTTGAAGATCATTAAGGAAGGTGAAGAGTTCTTGGACAGAGCAGAATTATCTCTTCATGTTACAGAAAGAGAAGAAATTCGAAGTGCACCTGAAGAAACAGAGGAATGGAGACATGTGACCCAGAGAAGCAGGAGGATCAGGAGGCA
The DNA here is from genome assembly GCF_039654945.1 of Dendrobates tinctorius. NCBI lineage: Eukaryota > Metazoa > Chordata > Amphibia > Anura > Dendrobatidae > Dendrobates > Dendrobates tinctorius. Next base: position 31,626 of record NW_027362095.1, read on the forward strand.
GTCAGCACCCATACTGCTCAGAAACCAGTACCAGGCTCTCACGCAGGAAAACAATGAAGAAATACATCAGGATAAGACATTGCCAACAAGCAGCAACCTTGTATGCCTTCAGAGTCCTCCTGGATGGAGAAAGAAAAATGTTGTGAAGGAGAAACGGAGAGTGGTGGTCATGGGGGATTCCCTGTTGAGAGGAACTGAGGCCGCTATCTGCAGACCGGATATAACTTCAAGAGAAATGTGTTGTCTTCCAGGTGAAAAAATTAAAGATGTGTCTGACAGGATATCAGGACTCTTCAGACCTACAGATGACTACCCATTCCTGCTACTACATGTGGGGACAAATGACACTGCAAGAAACGACCTGGAAACCATCTGCAGAGACTTTGAAGACTTAGGCAAGAAAGTGAAAGAACTGGGAGCGCAAGTGGTCTTCTCTTCCATCCTCCCAGTGGATGGCCATGGAACAAGGAGGTGGAATAAGATTCTGCAGGTGAACAACTGGCTACGTCGATGGTGCCGTCAGCAACGATTTGGATTTCTGGATCACGGAGTGAACTACTTATACGATGGACTACTTGCTAGAGATGGGGTGCACCTTACGAAGACTGGTAAGCATGTATTTGGAAGTCGCCTTGCTACACTTGTAAAGAGAGCTTTAAACTAGAACAACATGGGAAGGGAAGCAAAAGACCAGAAAAAGCCATACACCTGACAAATCCTATTGAGAACTCTGCTATTAGAAGTGGAAAGGAAGAACAAAGACGAAAGAATCTAATTAATAAAAATATTGGAGAAAGAGAAACCAATCACAAACTAAAATGTTTCTATACTAATGCACAAAGCATGGGCAACAAACAAGGAGAATTGGAACTACTAACACAGGAAAATAAATATGATGTCATTGGAATCACTGAAACTTGGTGGGACAATACACATGATTGGAATACAAGACTAGAAGGATACAACTTATTTGCAAGAAACAGACTTGATAAACGAGGAGGGGGTGTCGCATTGTATGTTAGAAATGCGTATATCTGCACAGAGATTGAAGCTTCAGAGACTGGGAGTTCTGTGGAAACTGTTTGGGTAAGAATACAAGGACAGAACAATGGAAAGGACACCATTGTAGGCATTTACTACAGGCCGCCTGTGCAAGCTGAAGCTATGGATGAACTCTTTATGCATCAAATGGCCAAGTTCTCCAAAAAATATGACATAGTTGTCATGGGAGATTTCAACTATCCAGACATTTGTTGGGAATCTCTCTCAGGCAAAACTAACAGGTCAAGGAAATTCTTATCCTCTCTTGCTGACAACTTTATCTTCCAAAAGGTCAGGGAGAAAACAAGGGGAACTGCTACCTTGGATCTAATCCTTATAAACAGGGAGGAAATGGTTGAGGAGGTAAAAGTGGCTGGGACCCTAGGAGGTAGCGACCATGCTATTTTAGAATTTTGGATAACTAGAGGCGGAAGACCTGTGAAGACTCAGACGTCAAGGTTAGATTTCAGAAAGGCAGATTTTAAGGGATTCAGAAAGAGAATTGGAGGGATCCAATGGCTGGATATCCTTAAAGACAAAAATGTCCAGGAAGGATGGGAAATCTTGAAAAATGAAATTCTCAAAGCACAGTTGTTAACAATTCCGAAAAGAGGGAAGAATAGGAAGCAGTTAAGGAAACCAGGATGGATGAACACAGAACTTAAGCACATGCTAAAAAGGAAGAAAAAAATGTTTATAAAATGGAAAGAGGGAGGCATATCTAAAGAAGAATATAATGCTGTCTGCAGAACCTGCAGGGCACAAATCAGATTAGCTAAAGCTGAAAATGAATTGAGGCTTGCAAGAGATGTCAAAAGCAATAATAAAGGATTTTGGGGATATGTCAAAAGTAAAAGAAAAGTCAAAGATGCTATAGGATTTTTACAGGATGAAAATGATGAAATGGTAAGACAGGATGTTGAGAAGGCTGAACTTTTAAATTCCTATTTTGCATCTGTTTTCTCTCAGAAAGGAAATGTAACATCAACTGTTATTCACTGTCCTATTAAGGGAATAGAAGAATCCAGGATATCTATAAACAGAAAGATAGTGAGGAAACACTTAGCTAGCCTAAATGAATTCAAGTCTCCAGGTCCAGATGAATTACACCCCAGAGTACTGAAGGAGATAGCAGAAGAAATTTTTGAACCCCTCTCTATAATCTTTGAAAATTCTTGGAGAACAGGAGAAGTGCCAGAAGACTGGAGAAGAGCAAATGTTGTTCCTATCTTCAAAAAGGGGAAGAAGGTGGACCCAGGCAACTATAGGCCGGTGAGTCTGACTTCTATACCAGGAAAGATCTTTGAACAAATTATTAAACAACATGTATGTCAATACCTGGATAAGAATGAAGTGATTAAACAGAGTCAGCATGGGTTTGTAACTAATAAGTCATGTCAGACTAACTTAATTTCCTTCTATGACGGTATCACTGATTGGGTGGATCAAGGAAATGCTGTAGATATAGTATATCTTGACTTCAGCAAAGCATTTGACAAAGTCTCTCATACAATCCTTATTGAAAAAATGATTAAGTATGGAATGGACAAGGCAACTGTTAGGTGGATTCATAACTGGCTTAGTGATCGGACCCAAAGAGTGGTCGTAAATGGCTGCACATCCAGTTGGAAGAATGTCTCAAGTGGGGTACCACAGGGCTCTGTCCTGGGCCCTGTATTGTTCAACATCTTTATCAACGATTTAGATGAAGGAATTGAGGGTAAACTGATTAAATTTGCTGATGACACAAAGCTAGGAGGGATAGCTAATACTAGAGAAGAGAGAGAGAGGATTCAAAAAGATTTAAATAAACTGGAGAAGTGGGCAGCAACTAACAGAATGGTTTTTAACAGGGAGAAATGCAAAGTACTACATCTGGGCAATAAAAATGGAAAAAGCATATATAGAATGGGAGGAATAGGGCTAAGTGACAGCACATGTGAAAAAGACTTGGGTATACTAATAGATCACAGACTGAATATGAGTCAACAATGTGATGCAGCAGCAAAAAAGGCAAATGCAATTCTAGGATGTATTAACAGAAGCATACAGTCTAGATCACGTGAAGTCATTATTTCCCTCTACTCCTCTTTGGTCAGACCTCATCTGGAATATTGTGTCCAGTTTTGGGCACCACATTTTAAAAAAGACATCAACAAACTGGAGCAAGTTCAGAAAAGAGCGACCAGAATGGTGACCGGTCTGCAAACCCTGTCTTATGAGGAAAGGTTGCAGGATTTGGGAATGTTTAGTTTGCAAAAGAGAAGACTGAGAGGAGACTTAATAGCTGTCTACAAATATCTAAAGGGCTGTCACATTGTAGAAGGATCAACTTTATTCTCATTTGCACAAGGAAAGACTAGAAGCAATGGGATGAAACTGAATGGGAGGAGACACAGATTAGATATTAGAAAAAACTTTTTGACAGTTAGAGTGATCAATGAGTGGAACAGGCTGCCACGAGAAGTGGTGAGTTCTCCTTCAATGGAAGTCTTCAAACAGAGGCTGGACAGACATCTGACTGGGATGATTTAGCGAATCCTGCTTTGAGCATGGGGTTGGACCAGATGGCCCAGGAGGTCCCTTCCAACTCTACGATTCTATGATTCTATGATTCTATGATCATTTGCATTACATTTTGCATTACCTCAGCAGTAAAGTGTGTACCTCTGTCTGATTCAATTGTTTCAGGGACACCGAATCGTGGTACTAGTTCCATCACCAGTTTCTTTGCAGTGGCTCGAGCTGTAGCCGTTTTCACCGGGTAGGCCTCTGGCCATCCAGAGAAGAGATCTACACATACTAGGATATTTGCATACACTCCTACCTTGGTAGCTGTATGTCGTCAATCTGCCGTCTCTGAAATGGGTAGAGAGGCCTAGGTGTCGCTTTCTTAGGGACTTTTACTGTTTTACCTGGGTTGTGCTGTGCACAGATGAGGCATGATTGTACAAGTTTCGCGGCTGCGCAACTGAAGCCAGGAGCGATCCAGAAGGCATCTACCATGGCACACATGTGACTTTTTGAGGTGTGATTGGGGCCATGTGCTGCTTGCGCCATGATTGGGAACAGGGACTTTGGTGGGCACATTTTATCCTTATTCTCCCATACTCCATTTGAGTTCAGCTCAGCTCCCAGTCTCCCCCGGTTTACCTTCTCTGTTTGGGCAGCCTTTTGCTGGAGGGATTTCAGGACTTCTAGACCCAATGTGGCTGGAATACGCTGACTCCCCGCCACCATCCACTGCTCTCTCTAGGCCGCCTTGTGCTATTTTAGCAGCCTCGTTCGCCCTTCTATTGCCCTCTACCTCCACGGAGTCACCTTTGTGTGTGCTTTTACCTTGACAATGCCAACCTGGACTGGTAACATCAATGCCTCCATCAATTGTTTCACCAGCTCTGCATTTTTAATGGGCTTCTAATCTGTGAAAATATCAGCGACTTTACCTGCAGCGGCTCTACACGCCTCAGTGAGTGCCTTCAACTCTGCCTCCTGCGCCGACATGTGAGGAGAGAGTGGCTCCGCTCGGATTACCTCATGTGAGGATACTACTGCATATCCAGTGTAGAATCGTCCATCCTGGTGGTATCTGGGGCCATCTACAAAAAAGAAACTCAAAGTCTGCATTAGGAACAGGTTTTTCATGAATGTGTGCAAACCCAACTGTCTCCTGACTCATCAGTTCTATGCAGACATGTTCATGCGTCATGTCAAAGTATCCTTCCTCACTTGCCAATACGGTCACCAATTCCCCCTTTTCTGAATCCACAGGCAGGAGGGTGGCTGGATTCAGAACATTACATCTTGTGAGGAGTGACATACTCAGGAATTAGTAGAGCACACTCAAGTTGGAGCTATCTGGCCATAGACAGATGTTTTGGTTGAACTTGTAGGAGTATGGCATGGATGTCATGTGGGGAATAGATTGTCAAAAGAAACGTCAGTGTCATCTCACATGCCTTCCCTATTACGTCTCCACTTTTTTCCTTGTGCTCCAGCATACATGACAGGTCGTTTTATTGTCCTTGTTTGCTCAATTTCTTTAGCTACCTTAAGGAGGTCTTTCAGATCTACATATCTCCATTCAGGTCTGGCTGTCTGTACTGCGTCTCGTAAGTCTTTGTTCATACCGTCAATGAATGCATTCACCAGTATTCTAACATCAAGTGGGTTTATGCAAATGTACCCCATGTCTGCCCATTTCAGCTGTAACCGTCCAAGGTATATCTCTACTCTCTCTCATCTTTGCTGTGTCACATTAGTCAGGAGTACAGACTGCTCTGATTGTTCCACTGCAGCCCATTGTCTTAGTGACTCACAGTACGTCTCCCCAGATCGTGCAGATTTATCATCCATGCCCCAAGCCTGATTCTTTGTCACATCTGTGTGTCTTAATTATATGATCTAGTGCGTCACCTGCCTTTAAACTCACCAACCTCTCTAAGTCTGCCCAGGTACACTTATATGTTTGCTGTACTTCCTTTATGTGTCTGTAAAACGGGAATGGTTGGTCTTCAGGGGCAGGCAGCTGCTTCAGCAAAGCTAGCTGGTCAGAGGGGCTCCAGGGATAATACACCTGTATCTTTCTTATTCTAGTCACACTTCTAGGTCCTGATGGGGTTGGTCGTCTGATGTCTACTGTCAGCTTACTCCTCAAGGGCCAATGTCCCCACTACCCACTATCCACACTATTATGTCAGCTTCTTATAATCTTGTCTGGATAGGATTTAGTGCAATTCTCTTAGGTCAGTAGCACAGGTCACACAAGTAGCTATTCAGTCTGGATTTGTCTGAGTCTGACCACAGTGTTTACAAGTCCATCTGTTTTGTCTGGGTCTCTGATTACACTTTGTCAATCAAACATTCATAATACACCTTCCACACTGCTGCACATTCTCAAGCATCATTTATTCACTTGCTATTTTCTTCCCTTGTCTGTGCCTTTTTGTACATCCAAACATTCACACTCTGGTATTTTTGCCTTTTTCAATATTTGTCCCACTTGTTTTACTGCTTCCTTCCTTCTCTGTCTCTTGTAATTTGACACAATTTGCTATACAAATCAATCACACAACTAGAAGCAGGTTCAAACACATTAATGACCAAGCAATCACTTACAATTCCCTTCTAAATTAGGCACCATATCTTACTTTTAACTTCCAATCTTCAATTAAGTACTGTTGCTTTAAAATGCACAAATCTTTCAGCGTGTACCTTACGGATAGAATTACAGAGAATTTTGAGCACAGCTCACACTCAGCAGAGATAAGAGCGAAGGGAGAAGAAAAACTGCGCAGCGCCATCCTTCACCCCTCCCATCAGAATGCAGCGTCGTCCTTCACAGAATTCTGTAGTTCTTTAGACTTATCAAAATCAATTTCTACAAAGAAACTCAAAATCACGGGATTTCACTGTAAGGGCAGATAACTGTATAATGAGATTAACCATGCCTTGCCCTTTTTCTGGCCAAATGCATTCAGGAAACTTTACAATGTAATGCCACATATAACACGAACTATATCATTACTCAATTCATTCAGTCTCAGATGTAGATTTGAATTATCTATAACGCATCTGTCCGGGATTCCACCACAACTAGAAAGGTCACAAATCTCTTGACACAAAAATGATGTGTGATGATTCATTCATACGTGCTCATTCACTGATTTTTTTTTATTTATTTTTTTTTTTTACTCAATTACTCATCTCTCATCTTATTCAGAGGTTCTCATAGACATATATACAAGGATTCACACAGCCTGCCTATCTTGCACTTTGGATTTGATTAATACTTTTTCCAGGTTCTTTGCTGCACTACTTCCATATCTATCCTCAATTATATCACATAACCGATTTCCTTCTTCAGGTGTCTTTCCCTGACTGTTCCCCATTTTATCTTTTATTCTTATCCTGTTTCTCTTGTTGTCTTCCTGTTAGTCCCCTGCCTTAGGTGGTGTATTGGGTAAGCTCAAGACTAGGCTCTACTATACCTCGTTACCTTCTTCCTAAGGTGCTAACAGGCTAAATGGAGTGTCTGTTCCTCGGTGTACTACGTGTTTTGTGTACTTATATGCTATGTAGCATCCGAACAGAAATACTCCCACAACACACAGGATTGTAAACAAAGTGTCCATCTATCGGGGTTCTTCAGTCATATCCTGTCACAGGCTCATTTCGTGGTCCTGTGCTCATTCTATCACACTCTTATCTGTCACAAGGTTTATTCGTAAAGGGTGTTGATTTAAGCTTAGGCGGTGACCTCCCCGAAAGGACGCTGTCACATGACCCAGTTAGGCAATATCACCACTCTTTGAACGAATACCTACTGTGCAGCTTATTTGTCTACTTTTCACAGTCCTTCAAATCAAGGCAGTCACTCAACAACCTCCTCTATTTCTAGTGCGGAATCGTCTATTGTGAAAAACTTGTCCGTCCGGGCTGCGCAGTATGAACTGTTCACCCAGCCTTATATTCCGTAATGTCAGACCTCTCCCATTTTGATTTGCATCAGCTCTTTTTCTAAAAATAGCTGTGCACAGACAGAACCTACAGTAACCTCTCATTCGAGCAGAAATTACATATGCGTGTCACACCCGATTTCCTCAGAGTTCTTATATGGACCTGATTTTACGGCCCCCTCCTCTACTAGATTCCCCTTTATACGGACCTTAGTTATAATGATAGATTATAAAGAGCAGAGAAGAGAAAAATTGATCTCTTACCTGGCCAGGTGTTTAGGTCTGCTGTTCACAATTTCATCAGTAACTGGAGTGGTCTGTAGATCGGGTAGTCTTGGAGAGGTGCCTATATCAGGTCCCTGTTTCGGGCGCCAGGAAACTGTCGGGATCCCTCAGATTACTCTTTCATCTGAAGGACCGATGTTCTTAGGTGTGAAGCACCATATGTCTCTAATCAATTGCTCCGTCGAGAAGGATAACACAGACACGGGCTGTATAATACCACTCGGGATGCCTGCCAAGACGCCTCTGGCTTATCAGTTAGGCTTCCGTCTTTTATAGTAAAGAATTTAAACATTTACAGACATGCGCAGTACAAATGATTTCACAACTTGTTTTCTACAAAGAAAGTCACTTAGGCAAAAAAGCAGAGGTATTTGACCTTGGTTCACAAGGGAGATGTCTGAGACATCTCCTCGAAGAACAGATAAGGTTTTAAACAAGAGAATGCAACATAGACAGAACTCAATTTAACTCCTTCAGTTCCTATCAGTGCGAAAGCAGGCATCCAGGTGCTTTTTCTTTTTGGCTTTTGGACAAAGGCATGAGAATGTTTTGTGGAGCATGGTTTTGTTTCCCTGTTTGTTCTTTTTCTCCAATAGCCTGACAAATGAAAGGTTCCTGTGTTGCAAAATGCACTTTGTCCTGTCTTCAGACATAGAGGAAGACCTCTTGACTTTGGCTGGCTGTTTTTTTCTTTTTCAAGTTCATTTCAGCATGTTTAAACATCTTTAGCTTTGCATGGAGTTTCTGAAGTGTAGTGGTTGTCACGTTCACCTCACACGCGAACGGTCCCCAGTTCGAAACTTGATAGAAGCATGACATTAGGCGTTGATATTAAAGCTTTTGACATTGAGTCTTTGTTCTTGGTGGTTCGTCATGACCACAGTAACCTTCCGCAGCCGGTTTCTGTAGTGTAGTGGTTATCACGTTCGCCTAACACGCGAAAGGTCCCCAGTTCGAAACTGGGCAGAAACACGCTGTTACCCTTTGGTATCCAAGCTTTTGACTTTCAGTTCTTGATCTCGATTGCTTGTTGTCACCACAGTAAGTGCTTGCATCCGGTTTCTGTAGTGTAGCGGTTATCACGTTCGCCTCACACGCGAAAGGTCCCCAGTTCGAAACTGGGCAGAAACACAGCTTTTTTTCTCTTGGAAAACGATCTTTTTGACTTTCAGTGCTTGTTCTTTATTGCTTGCCATGAACACAGCATTTTTTGTTTGTTTGAATCGGTTGGTTTCTGTAGTGTAGCGGTTATCACGTTCACTTTACACGCGAAAGGTCCTCAGTTCGAAACTGGGCAGAAACACAGCGTTCCTCTCGCAAACTAGTGCTTTTGACAATGAGTGCTTGATCTTTAATGCTTGCCATGACCACAGTAAACCCTCTTGTCTGGTTACTGTAGTGTAGTGATTGTCCTGTTTGCCATCCTCCTGAAAGTTCCCTGTTTTGATCCCGGGCAGAAACATGTGGCTTTTCTTTATTTTGATCACAAACGTATATTGTTGGCTTAATTAGCCTTAGTTAGCATATTCTATTGCTGGTTTAATGAGCATTACTTTTACCAATGTGATTATTTCTACCCGTTTTTGCTTTTGGCAAGCATGTGTGTTTTTGACAGTGTCTAAGTGTTCCTAATTCAGGTAACACCTGATAGGATCAAGGTGCGAAAGCAGGCATCTAGGTGCTTTTTCTTTTTGGCTTTTGGACAAAGGCATGAGAATGTTTTGTGGAGCATGGTTTTGTTTCCCTGTTTGTTCTTTTTCTCCAATAGCCTGACAAATGAAAGGTTCCTGTGTTGCAAAATGCACTTTGTCCTGTCTTCAGACATAGAGGAAGACCTCTTGACTTTGGCTGGCTGTTTTTTTCTTTTTCAAGTTCATTTCAGCATGTTTAAACATCTTTAGCTTTGCATGGAGTTTCTGAAGCATAATGGTTGTCACGTTCACCTCACACGCGAACGGTCCCCAGTTCGAAACTGGATAGAAGCATGACATTAGGCGTTGATATTAAAGCTTTTGACGTTGAGTCTTTGTTCTCGATGGCTCGTCATGACCACAGTAACCTTCCGCAGCCGGTTTCTGTAGTGTAGTGGTTATCACGTTCGCCTAACACGCGAAAGGTCCCCAGTTCGAAACTGGGCAGAAACACGCTGTTAGGCTAGTCTCACACTTGATTCTTTTTGCAGCGCGTTTTTCCCGCAAAAAAACGCATTAAAAAAACGCATACAAATGCATACAAATGCTGCGTTTTTTTCAAGCATTTTTATGCGCATGCAGGAAAAAAACGCAGCGTTTTTGTGCGTTTGTATGCGTTTTTTGTGCGTTTGCGTTTTTTTACAGATTTTGGAAAAACCCCACAAAAAAGAAAAAACAACCAATCAACAACACACAAGACCAATGGGACTGCATTGTGGGTGTGGTATGTTAATATATAGACCCTGTCTACAGTATTCTTCACATTTGCTTGATTCTTCTCGTGACCATGGATCTGCGCTGGAAGAGTTTTCACTTCAACTTGGATTTGGACATCGTGATGGCTCAGACGTATGCAGTTGCTTGCCATGAACAAAGGAAGAGAGAGAGGCAGCGAAGACGGCGGCGTATGTGGATACATCCGATTGTTGAACTCCGGGAGAGCCGTGGGGCATACCACACCCTCTACAGCGAGCTCCAGTCAAACCCGGAGAAATTTACAGATTGTATCCGGATGTCCCACGAAAGTTTCATGGATTTGCTTGCTCGTGTCCAACAATCCATCCGGAGACAGGACACACAGCTCCGTCGTGCGATTCCTCCTGAGGAACGGCTACTGGTGACATTACGGTATGTTTTAAAAACCAAGGGGTGCGGTCTGATGTTTTTTTTTTAAATTTAGTATTCAAAACCTTGGGTAATTAGTTTTCGTGAATGTACTAATATTTTATTTTATAGTTTTTTAAAATAATATACATAAATATTAATTTTACTTCTTTGTCTGTTCACAGATTCCTGGCGACTGGAGAAACCCTATCTTTACTACACTTCCAGTACCGTATTGGAATTTCTACCTTGTCTGGAATTGTTGCTGACACCTGCCGGGCTCTCTGGAATGTTCTTTGTCCAGAATTTATGCCCCTGCCCACCGCTGAAAAGTGGATGGAAATTGCTGACAAATTCTGGACAGTATGCAATTTTCCCAACTGTTTGGGAGCTGTTGATGGTAAACACATACGGATCATCAAACCCCAAAGAACGGGATCTGAGTACTATAATTACAAAAAGTACTTTTCAATAGTACTCATGGCGATTGCGGATGCCGGATGTATGTTTGTAGCAGTGGACATTGGAGCATTTGGCCGTGGTAATGACTCACAGGCTTTTAAAAACTCAGACATGGGCCGGAGGTTGTATGGCAACTAGAGTTGAGCGATACCGTCCGATACTTCAAAGTATCGTATCGGATGGTATCGGCCGATCTTTAAAAAAAGTATCGGTATCGCCGATTCCGATACCGGAAGTCCCATTCAAGTCTATGGGACTTCCGGTATCGGAATAAGAAAAACCCTTTCCTGCCCTTGTACAGCCTCTCTGGGGTCTGTACGGGCCTTTCGGGGGGCTGTGCCGGCCTGCCAGGGGGTCTGTGCAGGCTCCGGTGGTCTGTGCCGGCCTGCCGGTGGTCTGTGCAGGCTCCGGGGGGCTGTGCCGGCCTGCCGGGGGGCTGTGCCGGCCTGCCGGGGGGCTGTGCAGGCTCCGGGGGGCTGTGCCGGCCTGCCGGGGGGCTGTGCCGGCCTGCCGGGGGGCTGTGCCGGCCTGCCGGTGGTCTGTGCAGGCTCCGGGGGTCTGTGCAGGCATCGTCCGATGGGACTACAAGTCCCATCGGGCGATGCCTGCTACCATGACAGTGATTGACACATTAGCCAATGATGGGACAGTAGTAGTCCCATCATCCGGCTAATGTGTTAAATGTAAAAAAAAAATAAAAAAATTACATGCTACATACATACAACATGCATACTACATACATGCTACATTCATACTACATACTACATACATGCTACATTCATACTACATGCAACATACATACTACATATATACTACATGCATGCTACATACATACTGCATGCTACATACATACCACATATATACTACATACATACTACATGCATGCTACATGCATGCTACATGCTACATACATAACACATATATACTACATGCATGCTACATACATACTACATGCTACATACTACATATATACTACATGCATGCTACATACTACATGCTACATACATACTACATATATACTACATGCATGCTACATACATACTGCATGCTACATGCATGCTACATACATACTACATACATACTACATGCTACATACATACTACATATATACTACATACATACTACATACATACTACATGCATGCTACATGCATGCTACATACATACCACATACATAACACATATATACTACATGCATGCTACATACATACTACATGCTACATACATACCATATACATACTACATGCATGCTACATACATACTACATGCATGCTACATACATACTACATGCTACATACATACTACATATATACTACATGCATGCTACATACATACTACATGCTACATACATACTACATATATACTACATGCATGCTACATACATACTACATGCTACATACATACTACATATATACTACATGCATGCTACATACATACTGCATGCTACATGCATGCTACATACATACTACATACATACTACATGCTACATACATACCACATATATACTACATACATACAATACATTCATACAATACATACATAGACATACAGTACATATAACATAGAGTAACATACTTACCAATACTTGTCACATTGTTCCCCGAAGCCATTGTCTTTCCGGAATAAATATTAACATAACAAACCACAAAAATACTCACCCACGATCCGAAGCAGTCCACGAGTGTGTCCCACGACGATCTTGGGTAGAGAACGGCAGCAACAGATGATGCTGCCGTTCTCTACGGGCTGCAGGAATCCAATGACGGAAGGTAGGTATCCTTCCGCACTGTATTCCTCCGCCACTTAAAAAAAAAAAAAGTCCCTAGTCTCACTTTATGCCATTGCTGTGTGGGAAATTCCCACGCAGCAATGGCATAAAGTGAGACTAGGGACTTTTTTTTTTTTCTAAGTGGCGGAGGAATACAGTGCGGAAGGATACCTACCTTCCGTCATTGGATTCCTGCAGCCCGTAGAGAACGGCAGCATCATCTGATGCTGCAGTTCTCTACCCAAGATCGTCGTGGGACACACTCGTGGACTGCTTCGGATCGTGGGTGAGTATTTTTGTGGTTTGTTATGTTAATATTTATTCCGGAAAGACAATGGCTTCGGGGAACAATGTGACAAGTATTGGTAAGTATGTTACTCTATGTTATATGTACTGTATGTCTATGTATGTATTGTATGAATGTATTGTATGTATGTAGTATATATGTGGTATGTATGTAGCATGTAGTATGTATGTAGTATGTATGTAGCATGCATGTAGCATGTAGTATGTATGTAGCATGCATGTAGTATATATGTAGTATGTATGTAGCATGCATGTAGTATATATGTAGCATGTATGTAGTATGTATGTGGTATGTATGTAGCATGTAGTATGTATGTAGCATGCATGTAGTATATATGTAGTATGTATGTAGCATGTAGTATGTATGTAGTATGTATGTGGTATGTATGTAGCATGTAGTATGTATGTAGCATGCATGTAGTATATATGTAGTATGTAGTATGTATGTAGTATGTATGTGGTATGTATGTAGCATGTAGTATGTATGTAGCATGCATGTAGTATATATGTAGTATGTAGTATGTATGTAGTATGTATGTGGTATGTATGTAGCATGTAGTATGTATGTAGCATGCATGTAGCATGCATGTAGTATGTATGTAGCATGCATGTAGTATGTATGTAGCATGCATGTAGTATGTATGTAGTATGTATGTAGTATGTATGTAGCATGCAGTATGTATGTAGCATGTATGTAGTATGTATGTAGTATATATGTAGTATGTATGTAGCATGTAGTATGTATGTAGCATGCATGTAGTATATATGTAGTATGTATGTAGCATGCATGTAGTATGTATGTAGTATGTATGTAGTATGTATGTAGCATGCAGTATGTATGTAGCATGTATGTAGTATGTATGTAGTATATATGTAGTATGTATGTAGCATGCATGTAGTATGTATGTAGCATGTAGTATGTATGTAGCATGCATGTAGTATGTATGTAGCATGTATGTAGTATGTATGTAGTATTTTTTTTTTTTTTTTTTTTTAACATTTAACACATTAGCCGGATGATGGGACTACTACTGTCCCATCATTGGCTAATGTGTCAATCACTGTCATGGTAGCAGGCATCGCCCGATGGGACTTGTAGTCCCATCGGACGATGCTTGCACAGACCCCCGGACATCAGCACAGCCCCCCGGCAGGCCGGCACAGCCCCCCGGCAGGCCGGTACAGACCCCCACAGGGTGCACAGACCACCGGCAGGCCGGCACAGCCCCCCGGCAGGCCGGCAGAGACCCCGGGCAGTCCACACAGCCCCCCGGCAGGCCGGCACAGCCCCCCGGCAGGCCGGCAGAGACCCCCGGAAGGCCCGAAATGACGGCGCATCATGATGCGCACACACCGCGCATCATGATGACGTCAGGCCGTCAATCAACTGAACTTCCGATTCCGATGCCGAATTCCGATATTGAAAAAATATCGGAAGTCGGTATCGGAATTCCGATACAGCAAGTATCGGCCGATACCCGATACTTGCGGTATCGGAATGCTCAACACTAATGGCAACCAATTTAATTTCCCTATGCCACGGCCTCTTCCTCACACCGAAGCTCCGCCACTGCCCTTTGTAATGGTTGGCGATGAGGCTTTTCAAATGTGCGGAAACTTACTGAAACCCTACTCCAGCCGTGACTTGGACCACACCAAAAAAATATTTAATTACAGGCTGACCAGGGCCAGAAGAACTGTCGAGTGTGCTTTTGGGATTCTTGTCTCCAGATGGCGAATTCTGGGCACGGCCATTAATCTTAAACTTGAAACAGTCGATGAGGTGGTGAAGGCCTGTGTGGTTCTACATAACTTTGTGATGGCTAAAGAGCACCCGACCTTTGAACTGGACGATGATGCTCCTAACCCATTGCCTCAATTCACTCAGCACACTCTCAGGTCATCCGTTGAAGTTGGCCAAATGAGGGACCAATTTGCGGCCTACTTTATTTCTGATGTAGGACGGGTGCACTGGCAAGATGAAATGGTGTAATGTTTTTGTTTGTTTATGGTAATAAAAAACCTTATTTGATACCATTACTGAGTGCACTATATTTTTTAAACTCCAATTAAATAAAAAACTACCCATGTATAACTGAATTTTTTGATGTTCACACACCTGGGCAGGTAAATACACATACGAGTTAAAATGCAGCATTGCTAGTCTGCGTGAAATATATTGGAACGAGCAAAGCTGCAGGCCATGAATCAGGAAACCAAATTTTTTCAAGAGAAAATTGTGCAACTAGTTGAAAAAAAAGTATGTGATTTTCTCAAAACACAACCCTCAAAACCCAACCCCAATGAAAGTCAATGGTGAATACAAGTCAGCATTGAGTGGATGAATGTAATCTGCTCCATTCCAACTTACAAGTTATTACACTAGGCCTTGGAATAACTATACTAGGCCGTGGTATTTCAAATATGAGTATAGTAGGCCTTGGGCCTACTAGTATAGTCATATGTGAAATACCACGGCCTAGTATAGTCATACCAAGGCCTACTCGATTTTTACCAACTAGGATCTTGTTTCACGAAAAACAAACTGTTGAAACTTGACAAGTTTCAACAGTTTGTTTTTCATGAAACCAGATTCTAGTTGGTAAAACTAGAGTTATTACACTAGGCCTTGGAATGACTACACTAGGCCGTGGTATTTCAAATATGAGTATAGTAGGCCTTGGGGCTAGTAGTATAGTCATATGTGAAATACCACGGCCTAGTATAGTCATACCAAGGCCTACTCGATTTTTACCAACTAGGATCTTGTTTCACGAAAAACAAACTGGTGAAACTTGACAAGTTTCAACAGTTTGTTTTTCATGAAACCAGATTCTAGTTGGTAAAACTAGAGTTATTACACTAGGCCTTGGAATGACTACACTAGGCCGTGGTATTTCAAATATGAGTATAGTAGGCCTTGGGGCTAGTAGTATAGTAATATGTGAAATACCACGGCCTAGTATAGTCATACCAAGGCCTACTGTAATAACTTGATTTTTAACAACTAGCATCTTGTTTCACAAAAAACAAACTGGTGAAACTAGAAAGAAACTTATTTTTTAGACAAGTTTCAACAGTTTGTTTTTCATGAAACCAGATTCTAGTTGGTAAAACTAGAGTTATTACACTAGGCCTTGGAATGACTACACTAGGCCGTGGTATTTCAAATATGAGTATAGTAGGCCTTGGGGCTAGTAGTATAGTAATATGTGAAATACCACGGCCTAGTATAGTCATACCAAGGCCTACTGTAATAACTCGATTTTTAACAACTAGCATCTTGTTTCACAAAAAACAAACTGTTGAAACTAGAAAGAAACTTATTTTTTAGACAAGTTTCAACAGTTTGTTTTTCATGAAACCAGATCCAAGTTGGTAAAACTAGAGTTATTACACTAGGCCTTGGTATGACTATACTAGGCCGTGGTATTTCACATATGACTATACTAGGCCTTGGGTTGGTTTTTAACATGTATTTACCCATCAGTGTGTGTGAGCGGCGCAAACAACATTAATGAAACTTTTTAATGGTGAACCACAAATGTAAATTTATTTTTAATCAAAAAAAGTAAACCAAAAAATTATTTTTTACGGCGTTTGGGGGCAGATGGTTTCAATTTGGGGGTGTGCAGGGAATATGCAACACTTGAAGTTGAAGACGGTGTTTGAGGGGAAGGGGCAACAAAACTTGTGGGGGAAGGTAGTCCAGTTAAGGGAATTAAACTAGGAACACTTGGAGGAGAGGAAATCTGTTCAGGTACATTAGTTGTAATGGCATGTCGCCGTAGGCTTGTGTGCCTGGACCGACTTTGGCCCAATGCCCGCCTTGATAGATTTTGCCTTGAACTAGGGGCAAATATTGAGTGTAGGTCCCCCGTCTGCTGGTGTGGCTGCTGCTGCTGCTGAGGTGGCGGCTGCTGCTGAGGTGGCGGCTGCTGCTGAGGTGGCTGCTGCTGCTGGTGTGGCTGCTGCTGAGGTGGCTGCTGCTGCTGGTGTGGCTGCTGCTGCTGAGGTGGCTGCTGCTGCTGCTGAGGTGGCGGCTGCTGCGGTGGTGGCTGCTGCTGCTGCTGTGGTGGCTGCTGCTGAGGTGGTTGCTGCTGCTGCTGAGGTGGCTGCTGCTGCTGAGGTGGCTGCTGCTGCTGCTCTTCGTTGGCAGTGCTCGTCCTTGCAGGAGGACTGGTGGCGGCAGTGATGGTCCAGGTTTGCAGAGTGGTGGTGGCAGGGCTACTACATGTTGTTGTAGCGGCAGGGCTGTTCCATGTTTGCCTAGTGGTGGCTGAGCTCCACGCATGCATGGGAGTGGCGGTGGTGCTCCAGACAGGAGCAGCGCTTGCCATGGTGGTGTCGGTGAAGTGACCAGCTGCACTCAGACTTGTGGTGGTGTAACGGTGGGTGTCCTGGCTTTGAATAGAGGTGTCCGTGCAGTGGTATGCAGCACAAGTCGGTAGTGAGGTGAAGCGAGTCAATGGTGGCACAGGTGGAAATGACACCACTGACTGCTGACCGTACCGATTATGCTGCATAGCCTGCAAGAAAGCATTGTTGCAGGCCTGCAGCACATTCAGCTGTTGCTCAGGACTAAGGTGTTCCGCCATGCCCTTTTCAATCTTACTAAAAAAATGTTGTGCTGGTCTGTTGAGGTCGGCCTCCAGACGGTCAAGGCGCTGTTCTACAGAATTGAAGCGGTGTTCAAAGTGGTTAAAACCACGTTCCATGAGTGCAAAACCGCTTTCAACTCTGTCGGACAGTGACTTGAGGCTGGAATTAAAGACCTCGCTCAAATGCATAAACTCGGGCAAGACATTCCTGTCCAAGGCCCTCTGCCGCTGGCGGGTAGTGCCCGCATAACCAGTGGCAGAGACCTGGGACAGGGGAACACCTGATGGCCCAGCTTCCTGGTCACCAGCTGTGTGTGTGGCTGACCTGCAAGGTGCTTCCTGGCTGTCGGATGGCTGGGACGGGTCAGAGGACGTCCGAGGAAGGACCGCTCCAGGGCCAGGTTGCAGGGTGCTGCTCCAGGTGCTGTGGAATAAAGGAAAATCATTACTACAATGCCTTTACAAGAAGCATCAGCTGTGGATTAGAAAAACACAGATTAATAAAAATAAAAACCCAAAATTTATAATACTTACGATCTCGTGGCAAGGACCGGTCTTAGGAACTGCAACGCGTGATAGTGACGGTATCTAGTTCTGGTCCTTGATGCAGCTCCACTGCGAACCTGGCCCTCAGCACGAACATCACTGTTGAAGCGGTCCTTGATCGAACGCCAACGTGTTCGTACTTTGTCCACTGTTGTTAAAAAAAAAACAGTGCCGTCAAGGACAACAGTCACTGCGGCAC
Source organism: Dendrobates tinctorius (assembly GCF_039654945.1). Taxonomy (NCBI): domain Eukaryota; kingdom Metazoa; phylum Chordata; class Amphibia; order Anura; family Dendrobatidae; genus Dendrobates; species Dendrobates tinctorius. The sequence continues at coordinate 50,086 of NW_027362095.1, forward strand.
AATATAGCAATACAATACTCAAAGCAGTCACTGTAGACCCCGATGACACTGTTGGGTTTCCTGCTAGAATACACCTAGCACGAAACCCAACAGTGCCGTCAAGGACAACAGTCACTGCGGCACAATGTAGCAATACAATACTCAAAGCAGTCACTGTAGACCCCGATGACACTGTTGGGTTTCCTGCTAGAATACACCTAGCACGAAACCCAATAGTGCCGTCAAGGACAACAGTCACTGCGGCACAATGTAGCAATACAATACTCAAAGCAGTCACTGTAGACCCCGATGACACTGTTGGGTTTCCTGCTAGAATACACCTAGCACGAAACCCAACAGTGCCGTCAAGGACAACAGTCACTGCGGCACAATGTAGCAATACAATACTCAAAGCAGTCACTGTAGACCCCGATGACACTGTTGGGTTTCCTGCTAGAATACACCTAGCACAAAACCCAACAGTGCCGTCAAGGACAACAGTCACTGCGGCACAATGTAGCAATACAATACTCAAAGCAGTCACTGTAGACTCCGATGACACTGTTGGGTTTCCTGCTAGAATACACCTAGCACGAAACCCAACAGTGCCGTCAAGGACAACAGTCACTGCGGCACAATGTAGCAATACAATACTCAAAGCAGTCACTGTAGACCCCGATGACACTGTTGGGTTTCCTGCTAGAATACACCTAGCACGAAACCCAACTGTGCCGTCAAGGACAACAGTCACTGCGGCACAATGTAGCAATACAATACTCAAAGCAGTCACTGTAGACCCCAATGACACTGTTGGGTTTCCTGCTAGAATACACCTAGCACGAAACCCAACAGTGCCGTCAAGGACAACAGTCACTGCGGCACAATACAGAGCAGGGAAATACTCACTAAACGCCTTTTTGGAGGATGCTGTGGCGCTGTCCCAGCCATCCATCAACGCTGCGGCCACCTCATTCCATAGCCGCCGGGTCACCACAATGTCCTTGTGCAGCCGGTCACGGCTGTCCCACAACGGCGAACGATCCTGGACCAGGCTGATGAGCTGCTCATTATCCAGGTAGATGTCTTCATCCCGTTGTGGAACCAAGACAAAACACATTCATTAGAATAATCAAATTTAAATTGAATAAAACGTTACAAAAAAAGAAACATAAAAAAGAGTAAAAATAGAAGATAAAAAATAAAGAACATTACAAATCATTTGATACATACATTCCGTATCACCACCGGGACTTGGCTTCGCTGCTCCTGCTCTTTGCCCTCACTAGTCCCGTCCGCAGAAGATGATGATGATGACGATGTCTTAAAAAAGTAGAAAAAAACGTAAGAGATTTGGAGAAGCAGCAGATATACTTACCAGATGCACGAAAATAATCACCTCACGGTCTGCTTGCGCCAATTCCTGCCGCGATGGGGAATACTCGGATTCTGAAGACATACTGCATGTAAAAATAATAAAAATCATTAGTACATACATAATTTAAAAGGACAGGCATATAATGTAATATACTCACATTCTTCGCTGATAGAAGATGGGTTCCTTGTTGACTGTCTGCTCTCCAATCTGTCAGTGTAGTAGTGGCAGAGTTTTGGCAGGCACCTCCTTTATATAGACTTTTTTTTTTGACTTTAGAAGATTATAACTAGTACAACAAGTGGACACTACCAAAAAAACGCAGCGCTAAAAAAACGCTTACATGCGCATGCGAGTGCGCACGTATGCGCATCTATAGGCTATAATGGCCATTTTTAGCGCAAAACGTGCGCATACGTGCGCATGCGCTTTTTTGCAGGGCCAAAAAATGCAACATGCTGCGTCTGGAAAATACAAACGCACACCCCAAAAAAACGCAGCGCATGAAAATCGCATCCGTGCGCTTACCAGCGCGCAGGTATGCGCACCCATGTTAAATATAGGGGAAAAAACGCATGCGCAGGTATGCGTTTTTTTCCAGCGCAAAAAAACGCAAATGTGAAACCAGCCTTACCCTTTGGTATCCAAGCTTTTGACTTTCAGTTCTTGATCTCGATTGCTTGTTGTCACCACAGTAAGCGCTTGCATCTGGTTTCTGTAGTGTAGTGGTTATCACGTTGGTCTCACACGCGAAAGGTCCCCAGTTCGAAACTGGGCAGAAACACAGCTTTTTCTCTTGGAAAACGATCTTTTTGACTTTCAGTGCTTGTTCTTTATTGCTTGCCATGACCACAGCATTTTTTGTTTGTGTGAATCGGTTGGTTTCTGTAGTGTAGCCGTTATCAAGTTCGCCTCACACGCGATAGGTCCTCAGTTCGAAACTGGGCAGAAACACTGCGTTCCTCTTGCAAACAAGTGCTTTTGAGAATGAGTGCTTGATCTTTAAAGCTTGCCATGACCACATTAAACGCTCTTGTCTGGTTACTGTAGTGTAGTGATTGTCCTGTTTGCCATCCTCCTGAAAGTTCCCTGTTTTGATCCCGGGCAGAAACATGTGGCTTTTCTTTATTTTGATCACAAACGTATATTGTTGGCTTAATTAGCCTTAGTTAGCATATTCTATTGCTGGTTTAATCAGCATTACTTTTACCAATGTGATTATTTCTACCCGTTTTTGCTTTTGGCAAGCATGTGTGTTTTTGACAGTGTCTAAGTGTTCCTAATTCAAGTAACACCTGATAGGATCAAGGTGCGAAAGCAGGCATCTAGGTGCTTTTTCTTTTTGGCTTTTGGACAAAGGCATGAGAATGTTTTGTGGAGCATGGTTTTGTTTCCCTGTTTGTTCTTTTTCTCCAATAGCCTGACAAATAAAAGGTTGCTGTGTTGCAAAATGCACTTTGTCCTGTCTTCAGATTTAGAGGAAGACCTCTTGACTTTGGCTGGCTGTTTTTTTCTTTTTCAAGTTCATTTCAGCATGTTTAAACATCTTTAGCTTTGCATGGAGTTTCTGAAGTATAGTGGTTGTCACGTTCACCTCACACGCGAACGGTCCCCAGTTCGAAACTGGAAAGAAGCATGACATTAGGCGTCGATATTAAAGCATTTGACGTTGAGTCTTTGTTCTCGATGGCTCGTCATGACCACAGTAACCTTCCGCAGCCGGTTTCTGTAGTGTAGTGGTTATCACGTTCGCCTAACACGCGCAAGGTCCCCAGTTCGAAACTGGGCAGAACCACACTGTTACCCTTTGGTATCCAAGCTTTTGACTTTCAGTTCTTGATCTCGATTGCTTGTTGTCACCACAGTAAGCACTTTCATCCGGTTTCTGTAGTGTAGCGGTTATCACGTAAGACTCACACGCGAAAGGTCCCCAGTTCGAAACTGGGCAGAAACACAGCTTTTTCGCTTGGAAAACGATCTATTTGACTTTCAGTGCTTGTTCTTTATTGCTTGCCATGACCACAGCATTTTTTGTTTGTTTGAATCGGTTGGTTTCTGTAGTGTAGCGGTTATCACGTTGGCTTTACACGTGAAAGGTCCTCAGTTCGAAACTGTGCAGAAACACAGCGTTCCTCTCGCAAACTAGCGCTTTTGACAATGAGTGCTTGATCTTTAATGCTTGCCATGACCACAGTAAACGCTCTTGTCTGGTTACTGTAGTGTAGTGATTGTCCTGTTTGTCATCCTCCTGAAAGTTCCCTGTTTTGATCCCGGGCAGAAACATGTGGCTTTTCTTTATTTTGATCACAAACGTATATTGTTGGCTTAATTAGCCTTAGTTAGCATATTCTATTGCTGGTTTAATGAGCATTACTTTTACCAATGTGATTATTTCTACCCGTTTTTGCTTTTGGCAAGCATGTGTGTTTTTGACAGTGTCTAAGTGTTCCTAATTCAAGTAACACCTGATAGGATCAAGGTGCGAAAGCAGGCATCTAGGTGCTTTTTCTTTTTGGCTTTTGGACAAAGGCATGAGAATGTTTTGTGGAGCATGGTTTTGTTTCCCTGTTTGTTCTTTTTCTCCAATAGCCTGACAAATGAAAGGTTCCTGTGTTGCAAAATGCACTTTGTCCTGTCTTCAGACATAGAGGAAGACCTCTTGACTGTGACTGGCTGTTTGCCGGGTTCGGAAGTGTAGTGGTTATCACGTTTGCCTAACACGCGAAAGGTCCCCAGTTCGAAACTGGGCAGAACCACACTGTTACCCTTTGGTATCCGAGCTTTTGACTTTCAGTTCTTGATCTCGATTGCTTGTTGTCACCACAGTAAGCACTTGCATCCGGTTTCTGTAGTGTAGCGGTTATCACGTTCGCCTCACACGCGAAAGGTCACCAGTTCGAAACTGTGCAGAAACACAGCTTTTTCTCTAGGATAACGATATTTTTGACTTTCAGTGCTTGTTCTTTATTGCTTGCCATGACCACAGCATTTTTTGTTTGTTTGAATTGGTTGGTTTCTGTAGTGTAGTGGTTATCATGTTGGCTTTACATGTGCAAGGTCCTCAGTTTGAAACTGGGCAGAAACATAGCGTTCCTCTTGCAAACTAGCGCTTTTGACAATGAGTGCTTGATCTTTAATGCTTGCCATGACCACAGTAAATGCTCTTGTCTGGTTACTGTAGTGTAGTGATTGTCCTGTTTGCCATCCTCCTGAAAGTTCCCTGTTTTGATCCCGGGCAGAAACATGTGGCTTTTCTTTATTTTGATCACAAACGTATATTGTTGGCTTAATTAGCCTTAGTTAGCTTATTCTATTGCTGGTTTAATGAGCATTACTTTTACCAATGTGATTATTTCTACCAGTTTTTGCTTTTGGCAAGCATGTGTGTTTTTGACAGTGTCTATGTTCCTAATTCAAGTAACACCTGATAGGATCAAGGTGCGAAAGCAGGCATCTAGGTGCTTTTTCTTTTTGGCTTTTGGACAAAGGCATGAGAATGTTTTGTGGAGCATGGTTATATTTCCCTGTTTGTTCTTTTTCTCCAATAGCCTGACAAATGAAAGGTTCCTGTGTTGCAAAATGCACTTTGTCCTGTCTTCAGACAGAGAGGAAGACCTCTTGACTTTGGCTGGCTGTTTTTTTCTTTTTCAAGTTCATTTCAGCATGTTTAAACATCTTTATCTTTGCATAGAGTTTCTGAAGTGTAGTGGTTGTCACGTTCTCCTCACACGCGAACGGTCCCCATTTCGAAACTGGATAGAAGCATGACATTAGGCGTTGATATTAAAGCTTTTGACGTTGAGTCTTTGTTCTCGATGGCTCGTCATGACCACAGTAACCTTCCTCAGCCGGTTTCTGTAGTGTAGTGGTTATCACGTTCGTCTAACACGCGAAAGGTCCCCTGTTCGAAACTGGATAGAAGCATGACATTAGGCGTTGATATTAAAGCTTTTGACGTTGAGTCTTTGTTCTCGATGGCTCGTCATGACCACAGTAACCTTCCGCAGCCTGTTTCTGTAATGTAGTGGTTATCACGTTCGCCTAACACGCGAAAGGTCCCCAGTTCGAAACTGGGCAGAAACACGCTGTTAACCTTTGGTATCCAAGCTTTTGACTTTCAGTTCTTGATCTCGATTGCTTGTTGTCACCACAGTAAGCGCTTGCATCCGGTTTCTGTAGTGTAGCGGTTATCACGTTCGCCTCACACGTGAAAGGTGCCCAGTTCAAAACTGGGCAAAAACACAGCTTTTCTCTTGGAAAACGATCTTTTTGACTTTCAGTGCTTGTTCTTTATTGCTTGCCATGACCACAGCATTTTTTGTTTTCTTGAATCGGTTTGTTTTTGTAGTGTAGCGGTTATCACGTTTGCTTTACACGCGAAAGGTCCTCAGTTCGAAACTGGGCAGAAACACAGCGTTCCTCTTGCAAACTAGCGCTTTTGACAATGAGTGCTTGATCTTTAATGCTTGCCATGACCACAGTAAACTCTCTTGTCTGGTTACTGTAGTGTAGTGATTGTCCTGTTTGCCATCCTCCTGAAAGTTCCCTGTTTTGATCCCGGGCAGAAACATGTGGCTTTTCTTTATTTTGATCACAAACGTATATTGTTGGCTTAATTAGCCTTAGTTAGCATATTCTATTGCTGGTTTAATGAGCTTTACTTTTTCCAATGTGATTATTTCTACACGTTTTTGCTTTTGGCAAGGATGTGTGTTTTTGACAGTGTCTAAGTGTTCCTAATTCAAGTAACACCTGATAGGATCAAGGTGCGAAAGCAGGCATCTAGGTGCTTTTTCTTTTTGGCTTTTGGACAAAGGCATGAGAATGTTTTGTGGAGCATGGTTTTGTTTCCCTGTTTGTTCTTTTTCTCCAATAGCCTGACAAATGAAAGGTTCCTGTGTTGCAAAATGCACTTTGTCCTGTCTTCAGACATAGAGGAAGACCTCTTGACTTTGGCTGGCTGTTTTTTTCTTTTTCAAGTTCATTTCAGCATGTTTAAACATCTTTAGCTTTGCATGGAGTTTCTGAAGTGTAGTGGTTGTCACGTTCACCTCAAACGCGAACGGTCCCCAGTTCAAAACTAGATAGAAGCATGACAATAGGCGTTGATATTAAAGCTTTTGACGTTGAGTCTTTGTTCTCGATGGCTCGTCATGACCACAGTAACATTCCGCAGCTGGTTTCTGTAGTGTAGTGGTTATCACGTTCGCTTAACTCGCGAAAGGTCCCCAGTTCGAAACTGGGCAGAAACACGCTGTTACCCTTTGGTATCCAAGCTTTTGACTTTCAGTTCTTGATCTCGATTGCTTGTTGTCACCACAGTAAGCACTTGCATCCGGTTTCAGTAGTGTAGCGGTTATCACGTTCGCCTCACACGCGAAAGGTCCCCAGTTCGTAACTGGGCAGAAACACAGCTTTTTCTCTTGGAAAACGATCTTTTTGACTTTCAGTGCTTGTTCTTTATTGCTTGCCATGACCACAGCATTTTTTGTTTGTTTGAATCGGTTGGTTTCTGTAGTGTAGCGGATATTACGTTCGCTTTACACGCGAAAGGTCCACAGTTCGAAACTGGGCAGAAACACAGCGTTTCTCTTGCAAACTAGCGCTTTTGACAATGAGTGCTTGATCTTTATTGCTTGACATGACCACAGTAAACGCTCTTGTCTGGTTACTGTAGTGTAGTGATTGTCCTGTTTGCCATCCTCCTGAAAGTTCCCTGTTTTGATCCCGGGCAGAAACATGTGGCTTTTCTTTATTTTGATCACAAAGGTATATTGTTGGCTTAATTAGCCTTAGTTAGCATATTCTATTGCTGGTTTAATGAGCATTACTTTTACCAATGTGATTATTTCTACCCGTTTTTGCTTTTGGCAAGCATGTGTGTTTTTGACAGTGTCTAAGTGTTCCTAATTCAAGTAACACCTGATAGGATCAAGGTGCGAAAGCAGGCATCTAGGTGCTTTTTCTTTTTGGCTTTTGGACAAAGGCATGAGAATGTTTTGTGGAGCATGGTTTTGTTTCCCTGTTTGTTCTTTTTCTCCAATAGCCTGACAAATGAAAGGTTCCTGTGTTGCAAAATGCACTTTGTCCTGTCTTCAGACATAGAGGAAGACCTCTTGACTTTGGCAGGCTGTTTTTTCTTTTTCAAGTTCATTTCAGCATGTTTAAACATCTTTAGCTTTGCATGGAGTTTCTGAAGTTTCGTGGTTGTCACGTTCACCTCACACGCGAACGGTCCCCAGTTCGAAACTGGATAGAAGCATGACATTAGGCGTTGATATTAAAGCTTTTGACGTTGAGTCTTTGTTCTCGATGGCTCGTCATGACCACAGTAACATTCCGCAGCCGGTTTCTGTAGTGTAGTGGTTATCACGTTCGCCTAACACGAGAAAAGTACCCAGTTCGAAACTGGGCAGAAACACGCTGTTACCCTTTGGTATCCAAGCTTTTGACTTTCAGTTCTTGATCTCGATTGCTTGTTGTCACCACAGTAAGCGCTTGCATCCGGTTTCTGTAGTGTAGCGGTTATCACGTTGGCCTCACACGCGAAAGGTCGCCAGTTCGAAACTGGGCAGAAACACAGCTTTTTCTCTTGGAAAACGATCTTTTTGACTTTCAGTGCTTGTTCTTTGTTGCTTGCCATGACCACAGCATTTTTTGTTTGTTTGAATTGCTTGGTTTCTGTAGTGTAGCGGTTATCACGTTCGCTTTATAAGCGAAAGGTCCTCAGTTCAAAACTGGGCAGAAACACAGCGTTCCTCTTGCAAACTAGCGCTTTTGACAATAAGTGCTTCATCTTTAATGCTTTCCATGACCACAGTAAACGCTCTTGTCTGGTTACTGTAGTGTAGTGATTGTCCTGTTTGCCATCCTCCTGAAAGTTCCCTGTTTTGATCCCGAGCAGAAACATGTGGCTTTTCTTTATTTTGATCACAAACGTATATTGTTGTCTTAATTAGCCTTAGTTAGCATATTCTATTGCTGGCTTAATGAGCATTACTTTTACCAATGTGATTATTTCTACCCATTTTTGCTTTTGGCAAGCATGTGTGTTTTTGACAGTGTCTAGGTGTTCCTAATTCAAGTAACACCTGATAGGATCAAGGTGCGAAAGCAGGCATCTAGGTGCTTTTTCTTTTTGGCTTTTGGACAAAGGCATGAGAATGTTTTGTGCAGCATGGTTTTGTTTCCCTGTTTGTTCTTTTTCTCCAATAGCCTGACAAGTGAAAGGTTCCTGTGTTGCAAAATGCACTTTGTCCTGTCTTCAGACATAGAGGAAGATCTCTTGAGTTTGGCTGGCTGTTTTTTTCTTTTTCAAGTTCATTTCAGCATGTTTAAACATCTGTAGCTTTGCATTGAGTTTCTGAAGTGTAATGGTTGTCACGTTCACCTCACACGCGAACGGTCCCCAGTTCGAAACTGGATAGAAGCATGAAATTAGGCGTTGATATTAAAGCTTTTGACGTTGAGTCTTTGTTCTCGATGGCTCGTCATGACCACAGTAACCTTCCGCAGCCGGTTTCTGTAGTGTAGTGGTTATCACATTCGCCTAACACGTGAAAGGTCCCCAGTTCGAAACTGGGCAGAAACACGCTGTTACCCTTTGGTATCCAAGCTTTTGACTTTCAGTTCTTGATCTCGATTGCTTGTTGTCACCACAGTAATCACTTGCATCCGGTTTCTGTAGTGTAGCGGTTATCACCTTCGCCTCACATGCGAAAGGTCCCCAGTTCAAAACTGGGCAGAAACACAGCTTTTTCTCTTGGAAAACGATCTTTTTGACTTTCAGTGCTTGTTCTTTATTGCTTGCCATGACCACAGCATTTTTTGTTTGTTTGAATCGGTAGGTTTCTGTAGTGTAGTTGTTATCACGTTTGCTTTACACGCGAAAGGTCCTCAGTTCGAAACTGGGCAGAAACACAGTGTTTCTCTTGCAAACTAGCACTTTTGACAATGAGTGCTTGATTTTTAATGCTTGCCATGACCACAGTAAACGCTCTTGTCTGGTTACTGTAGTGTAGTGATTGTCCTGTTTGCCATCCTCCTGAAAGTTCCCTGTTTTGATCCCGGGCAGAAACATGTGGCTTTTCTTTATTTTGATCACAAACGTATATTGTTGGCTTAATTAGCCTTAGTTAGCATATTCTATTGCTGGTTTAATGAGCATTACTTTTACCAATGTGATTATTTCTACCCGTTTTTGCTTTTGGCAAGCATGTGTGTTTTTGACAGTGTCTAAGTGTTCCTAATTCAAGTAACACCTGATAGGATCAAGGTGCTGTCGGGAACCCTCAGATTACTCTTTCATCTGAAGGACCGATGTTCTTAGGTGTGAAGCACCATATGTCTCTAATCAATTGCTCCGTCGATAAGGATAACACAGACACGGGCTGTATAATACCACTCGGGATGCCTGCCAAGACACCTCTGGCTTATCAGTTAGGCTTCCGTCTTTTATAGTAAAGAATTTAAACATTTACAGACATGCGCAGTACAAATGATTTCACAACTTGTTTTCTACAAAGAAAGTCACTTAGGTGAAAAAGCAGAGGTATTTGACCTTGGTTCACAAGGGAGATGTCTGAGACATCTCCTCGAAGAACAGATAAGGTTTTAAACAAGAGAATGCAACATAGACAGAACTCAATTTAACTCCTTCAGTTCCTATCATTCCCCCCTTTGACATCTTCATTTTCCACAATCTGGAACACTGGATCCTGCAACAACAGCGGATAGTGGCTCGTTCACCAGGTACTATCCCAGGCCGACGGGTTGCCCAAGGGAGACAGGTCTTCTACCTTCTCCATCCCCCAGATACTGAAGCCACGTCCATCATTGCAAGAGTACGCTCCTTCATGCCAGAAATGAGATGTCAATCTAGGACTCAAAGGAATAATAGTTAAATTCTTGTTGTTTACAGTCAAACTTCCTTATCTATTTCTACATCTTTTCTTGCATACAGAGATACACAAAAAAACAAGTTTCAATAGCACATATATTACGAAGATACAAACAACAATACATAATAGACTTAGTATAATCCCAGCTATCCAGCCTCCAATACCCTTAAACCAATTAGCTGGATTAAGAAAGGAGAATGTATCTGACCACCAACTATCCTTAGTACGATCATTGTCTTTATCGTACTGATCTCTAAGTTTTTGAACATCCTCTATTTTCAATTTTAACTTTATAATGCTGTTGGGATCTATATAATGACAGCAAGCTGGTCCGATGACTTGACACATACCTCCTTGCGCTGCAGTTAAATAATCTAATACTATGGTATGCTGATTAGTGGCTATGATGAGCTGATTTTGGACAGCAACGGTGGTGTTCAATATATCCAATATATCCCATATTTGGTCATCTAAGTAATCTGTAGCCCTGACTAATTTATCCCACATTTGAGTAATCATAGGATAAATAAAAATAGAACTGACAATTTTATTAGCCACACTCATCTGCACTATATGTGGTCTCCCAGAGAGGTGAGGTGTATTGTCAGCAGCTCTTTTGTACAACGTGTGTTTAGGTATGCTCTGAGTATTCAACTGGTCATTCGGAATAACAAAGTTAGCTGGAGTCAAACGACCCAGAGTACAAGCACCTTTTACCCCTACTGGCAACCATTTATATGCATTGTCTCCACATATCCAGTACATGTCACTAGGTAGGTCCCATAGGGCTGAATGTTGTAATACCAGTCTATGAACTAAATCTATGAGCGCAGATACATTCTGAAGCATACACCAATTTGGAAGTTGTCCTAAAGGGCTACAATTCCCTACATCGGGATTTCCACAGGTGGGAGTTCCTTTCTCATATCCAGATGACTCATTGCAAGGTATATTACCTGAAATATTAAAACAAGTTTCATTGTTGCCCTGGGGAAATAAATTGGAATACTCACAGGACGTGTTATGCAACCTTCTTTCTAGCAGTATTGGTTTGAAGGCATCAGTAGAGTGGGAAGTTACATTAAAACTAACTTGTAGGCCATACATTGGAATTTGCCCCAGGTAGGTTAATCGAGTTCTATTCCTGGGTACCCAAGCCCCCCCTTTATATGCCAGATATTGAAGGTATGTATTACTTCCTGAAAGATTACCCTGCCACCAAGGGTATCCTACCCATCCCACAATAGGTATTCCAACAGTTGTGTTCCATAACTTCACATTATTTGTGGCATTATTAGCAAGTGTATCAGAACAACTGGTCCAGGCAAATAATTCCTCGGGTGGCATAGGAATAACAAGGAACGGAATACTAGTGGCTGATACTGGTGAATGTGTTCAGATCCAGCAATCTGCTGGAGACTGAGTGTCATTTGACCAATCATTCAGTAATTTTTCATGATGTTGTATAAACTTATTATTCAAGGACATTGGAGCATTTAGACTGTCCCACGCAGCTACCATTATTACAGATAATGCAACAAAACCAAACCAAAACATTATGCACTCTTATGCTTTGTTAACTCCTGTGGCTAGTTTGCAATGCGATGCGTGGATCCAGGTTGGTCGTCCTTCCAACTTAACAGAAGTAGGCGTTGTTAGGAGTACTTGGTAAGGTCCTTGATATCGGGGTTCAAGGGTCTTTCTGGAGTGTTTCTTGACATATACGTAATCACCAGGTTGAAGACAGTGAGTTCCTTCCACACTATCTGGATCTGGAATGAAAGAGAAAACTAGAGAATGCATTTGAGTTAAATGCTTTTGCAACTGGATTACATAACTTGTCAAATTATCCACATTGAGTGTTAAGACCTGTGGGTAGTACAACCCTGTGTTCGGTGGTCTTCCAAACAGTATCTCGAAGGGTGACAGTTTAGTTTTCCCCGTGGGTGTGTACCCTACTGAGAATAATGCTAATGGGAGACACTCTGGCCATGGTTTATGGGTTTGTTCCATGGTTTTCTGTATTTTCAATTTTAGTGTCCCGTTCATTCTCTCTACCTTCCCTGAACTCTGTGGGTGGTAGGGTGTATGAAATGCTTGTTCTACACCTATCTTGCTACATGTTCACAGACTTACCAGTGGAAAAGCCAAACTTCACATGCCACAAATGCAAGCTTGTGTCCCTGTTGGACGAAAAGTTGCAAAATCTCGAAGAGAGGTTAGCTACGTTGAAGATCATTAAGGAAGGTGAAGAGTTCTTGGACAGAGCAGAATTATCTCTTCATGTTACAGAAAGAGAAGAAATTCGAAGTGCACCTGAAGAAACAGAGGAATGGAGACATGTGACCCAGAGAAGCAGGAGGATCAGGAGGCAGTCAGCACCCATACTGCTCAGAAACCAGTACCAGGCTCTCACGCAGGAAAACAATGAAGAAATACATCAGGATAAGACATTGCCAACAAGCAGCAACCTTGTATGCCTTCAGAGTCCTCCTGGATGGAGAAAGAAAAATGTTGTGAAGGAGAAACGGAGAGTGGTGGTCATGGGGGATTCCCTGTTGAGAGGAACTGAGGCCGCTATCTGCAGACCGGATATAACTTCAAGAGAAATGTGTTGTCTTCCAGGTGAAAAAATTAAAGATGTGTCTGACAGGATATCAGGACTCTTCAGACCTACAGATGACTACCCATTCCTGCTACTACATGTGGGGACAAATGACACTGCAAGAAACGACCTGGAAACCATCTGCAGAGACTTTGAAGACTTAGGCAAGAAAGTGAAAGAACTGGGAGCGCAAGTGGTCTTCTCTTCCATCCTCCCAGTGGATGGCCATGGAACAAGGAGGTGGAATAAGATTCTGCAGGTGAACAACTGGCTACGTCGATGGTGCCGTCAGCAACGATTTGGATTTCTGGATCACGGAGTGAACTACTTATACGATGGACTACTTGCTAGAGATGGGGTGCACCTTACGAAGACTGGTAAGCATGTATTTGGAAGTCGCCTTGCTACACTTGTAAAGAGAGCTTTAAACTAGAACAACATGGGAAGGGAAGCAAAAGACCAGAAAAAGCCATACACCTGACAAATCCTATTGAGAACTCTGCTATTAGAAGTGGAAAGGAAGAACAAAGACGAAAGAATCTAATTAATAAAAATATTGGAGAAAGAGAAACCAATCACAAACTAAAATGTTTCTATACTAATGCACAAAGCATGGGCAACAAACAAGGAGAATTGGAACTACTAACACAGGAAAATAAATATGATGTCATTGGAATCACTGAAACTTGGTGGGACAATACACATGATTGGAATACAAGACTAGAAGGATACAACTTATTTGCAAGAAACAGACTTGATAAACGAGGAGGGGGTGTCGCATTGTATGTTAGAAATGCGTATATCTGCACAGAGATTGAAGCTTCAGAGACTGGGAGTTCTGTGGAAACTGTTTGGGTAAGAATACAAGGACAGAACAATGGAAAGGACACCATTGTAGGCATTTACTACAGGCCGCCTGTGCAAGCTGAAGCTATGGATGAACTCTTTATGCATCAAATGGCCAAGTTCTCCAAAAAATATGACATAGTTGTCATGGGAGATTTCAACTATCCAGACATTTGTTGGGAATCTCTCTCAGGCAAAACTAACAGGTCAAGGAAATTCTTATCCTCTCTTGCTGACAACTTTATCTTCCAAAAGGTCAGGGAGAAAACAAGGGGAACTGCTACCTTGGATCTAATCCTTATAAACAGGGAGGAAATGGTTGAGGAGGTAAAAGTGGCTGGGACCCTAGGAGGTAGCGACCATGCTATTTTAGAATTTTGGATAACTAGAGGCGGAAGACCTGTGAAGACTCAGACGTCAAGGTTAGATTTCAGAAAGGCAGATTTTAAGGGATTCAGAAAGAGAATTGGAGGGATCCAATGGCTGGATATCCTTAAAGACAAAAATGTCCAGGAAGGATGGGAAATCTTGAAAAATGAAATTCTCAAAGCACAGTTGTTAACAATTCCGAAAAGAGGGAAGAATAGGAAGCAGTTAAGGAAACCAGGATGGATGAACACAGAACTTAAGCACATGCTAAAAAGGAAGAAAAAAATGTTTATAAAATGGAAAGAGGGAGGCATATCTAAAGAAGAATATAATGCTGTCTGCAGAACCTGCAGGGCACAAATCAGATTAGCTAAAGCTGAAAATGAATTGAGGCTTGCAAGAGATGTCAAAAGCAATAATAAAGGATTTTGGGGATATGTCAAAAGTAAAAGAAAAGTCAAAGATGCTATAGGATTTTTACAGGATGAAAATGATGAAATGGTAAGACAGGATGTTGAGAAGGCTGAACTTTTAAATTCCTATTTTGCATCTGTTTTCTCTCAGAAAGGAAATGTAACATCAACTGTTATTCACTGTCCTATTAAGGGAATAGAAGAATCCAGGATATCTATAAACAGAAAGATAGTGAGGAAACACTTAGCTAGCCTAAATGAATTCAAGTCTCCAGGTCCAGATGAATTACACCCCAGAGTACTGAAGGAGATAGCAGAAGAAATTTTTGAACCCCTCTCTATAATCTTTGAAAATTCTTGGAGAACAGGAGAAGTGCCAGAAGACTGGAGAAGAGCAAATGTTGTTCCTATCTTCAAAAAGGGGAAGAAGGTGGACCCAGGCAACTATAGGCCGGTGAGTCTGACTTCTATACCAGGAAAGATCTTTGAACAAATTATTAAACAACATGTATGTCAATACCTGGATAAGAATGAAGTGATTAAACAGAGTCAGCATGGGTTTGTAACTAATAAGTCATGTCAGACTAACTTAATTTCCTTCTATGACGGTATCACTGATTGGGTGGATCAAGGAAATGCTGTAGATATAGTATATCTTGACTTCAGCAAAGCATTTGACAAAGTCTCTCATACAATCCTTATTGAAAAAATGATTAAGTATGGAATGGACAAGGCAACTGTTAGGTGGATTCATAACTGGCTTAGTGATCGGACCCAAAGAGTGGTCGTAAATGGCTGCACATCCAGTTGGAAGAATGTCTCAAGTGGGGTACCACAGGGCTCTGTCCTGGGCCCTGTATTGTTCAACATCTTTATCAACGATTTAGATGAAGGAATTGAGGGTAAACTGATTAAATTTGCTGATGACACAAAGCTAGGAGGGATAGCTAATACTAGAGAAGAGAGAGAGAGGATTCAAAAAGATTTAAATAAACTGGAGAAGTGGGCAGCAACTAACAGAATGGTTTTTAACAGGGAGAAATGCAAAGTACTACATCTGGGCAATAAAAATGGAAAAAGCATATATAGAATGGGAGGAATAGGGCTAAGTGACAGCACATGTGAAAAAGACTTGGGTATACTAATAGATCACAGACTGAATATGAGTCAACAATGTGATGCAGCAGCAAAAAAGGCAAATGCAATTCTAGGATGTATTAACAGAAGCATACAGTCTAGATCACGTGAAGTCATTATTTCCCTCTACTCCTCTTTGGTCAGACCTCATCTGGAATATTGTGTCCAGTTTTGGGCACCACATTTTAAAAAAGACATCAACAAACTGGAGCAAGTTCAGAAAAGAGCGACCAGAATGGTGACCGGTCTGCAAACCCTGTCTTATGAGGAAAGGTTGCAGGATTTGGGAATGTTTAGTTTGCAAAAGAGAAGACTGAGAGGAGACTTAATAGCTGTCTACAAATATCTAAAGGGCTGTCACATTGTAGAAGGATCAACTTTATTCTCATTTGCACAAGGAAAGACTAGAAGCAATGGGATGAAACTGAATGGGAGGAGACACAGATTAGATATTAGAAAAAACTTTTTGACAGTTAGAGTGATCAATGAGTGGAACAGGCTGCCACGAGAAGTGGTGAGTTCTCCTTCAATGGAAGTCTTCAAACAGAGGCTGGACAGACATCTGACTGGGATGATTTAGCGAATCCTGCTTTGAGCAGGGGGTTGGACCAGATGGCCCAGGAGGTCCCTTCCAACTCTACGATTCTATGATTCTATGATTCTATGATCATTTGCATTACATTTTGCATTACCTCAGCAGTAAAGTGTGTACCTCTGTCTGATTCAATTGTTTCAGGGACACCGAATCGTGGTACTAGTTCCATCACCAGTTTCTTTGCAGTGGCTCGAGCTGTAGCCGTTTTCACCGGGTAGGCCTCTGGCCATCCAGAGAAGAGATCTACACATACTAGGATATTTGCATACACTCCTACCTTGGTAGCTGTATGTCGTCAATCTGCCGTCTCTGAAATGGGTAGAGAGGCCTAGGTGTCGCTTTCTTAGGGACTTTTACTGTTTTACCTGGGTTGTGCTGTGCACAGATGAGGCATGATTGTACAAGTTTCGCGGCTGCGCAACTGAAGCCAGGAGCGATCCAGAAGGCATCTACCATGGCACACATGTGACTTTTTGAGGTGTGATTGGGGCCATGTGCTGCTTGCGCCATGATTGGGAACAGGGACTTTGGTGGGCACATTTTATCCTTATTCTCCCATACTCCATTTGAGTTCAGCTCAGCTCCCAGTCTCCCCCGGTTTACCTTCTCTGTTTGGGCAGCCTTTTGCTGGAGGGATTTCAGGACTTCTAGACCCAATGTGGCTGGAATACGCTGACTCCCCGCCACCATCCACTGCTCTCTCTAGGCCGCCTTGTGCTATTTTAGCAGCCTCGTTCGCCCTTCTATTGCCCTCTACCTCCACGGAGTCACCTTTGTGTGTGCTTTTACCTTGACAATGCCAACCTGGACTGGTAACATCAATGCCTCCATCAATTGTTTCACCAGCTCTGCATTTTTAATGGGCTTCTAATCTGTGAAAATATCAGCGACTTTACCTGCAGCGGCTCTACACGCCTCAGTGAGTGCCTTCAACTCTGCCTCCTGCGCCGACATGTGAGGAGAGAGTGGCTCCGCTCGGATTACCTCATGTGAGGATACTACTGCATATCCAGTGTAGAATCGTCCATCCTGGTGGTATCTGGGGCCATCTACAAAAAAGAAACTCAAAGTCTGCATTAGGAACAGGTTTTTCATGAATGTGTGCAAACCCAACTGTCTCCTGACTCATCAGTTCTATGCAGACATGTTCATGCGTCATGTCAAAGTATCCTTCCTCACTTGCCAATACGGTCACCAATTCCCCCTTTTCTGAATCCACAGGCAGGAGGGTGGCTGGATTCAGAACATTACATCTTGTGAGGAGTGACATACTCAGGAATTAGTAGAGCACACTCAAGTTGGAGCTATCTGGCCATAGACAGATGTTTTGGTTGAACTTGTAGGAGTATGGCATGGATGTCATGTGGGGAATAGATTGTCAAAAGAAACGTCAGTGTCATCTCACATGCCTTCCCTATTACGTCTCCACTTTTTTCCTTGTGCTCCAGCATACATGACAGGTCGTTTTATTGTCCTTGTTTGCTCAATTTCTTTAGCTACCTTAAGGAGGTCTTTCAGATCTACATATCTCCATTCAGGTCTGGCTGTCTGTACTGCGTCTCGTAAGTCTTTGTTCATACCGTCAATGAATGCATTCACCAGTATTCTAACATCAAGTGGGTTTATGCAAATGTACCCCATGTCTGCCCATTTCAGCTGTAACCGTCCAAGGTATATCTCTACTCTCTCTCATCTTTGCTGTGTCACATTAGTCAGGAGTACAGACTGCTCTGATTGTTCCACTGCAGCCCATTGTCTTAGTGACTCACAGTACGTCTCCCCAGATCGTGCAGATTTATCATCCATGCCCCAAGCCTGATTCTTTGTCACATCTGTGTGTCTTAATTATATGATCTAGTGCGTCACCTGCCTTTAAACTCACCAACCTCTCTAAGTCTGCCCAGGTACACTTATATGTTTGCTGTACTTCCTTTATGTGTCTGTAAAACGGGAATGGTTGGTCTTCAGGGGCAGGCAGCTGCTTCAGCAAAGCTAGCTGGTCAGAGGGGCTCCAGGGATAATACACCTGTATCTTTCTTATTCTAGTCACACTTCTAGGTCCTGATGGGGTTGGTCGTCTGATGTCTACTGTCAGCTTACTCCTCAAGGGCCAATGTCCCCACTACCCACTATCCACACTATTATGTCAGCTTCTTATAATCTTGTCTGGATAGGATTTAGTGCAATTCTCTTAGGTCAGTAGCACAGGTCACACAAGTAGCTATTCAGTCTGGATTTGTCTGAGTCTGACCACAGTGTTTACAAGTCCATCTGTTTTGTCTGGGTCTCTGATTACACTTTGTCAATCAAACATTCATAATACACCTTCCACACTGCTGCACATTCTCAAGCATCATTTATTCACTTGCTATTTTCTTCCCTTGTCTGTGCCTTTTTGTACATCCAAACATTCACACTCTGGTATTTTTGCCTTTTTCAATATTTGTCCCACTTGTTTTACTGCTTCCTTCCTTCTCTGTCTCTTGTAATTTGACACAATTTGCTATACAAATCAATCACACAACTAGAAGCAGGTTCAAACACATTAATGACCAAGCAATCACTTACAATTCCCTTCTAAATTAGGCACCATATCTTACTTTTAACTTCCAATCTTCAATTAAGTACTGTTGCTTTAAAATGCACAAATCTTTCAGCGTGTACCTTACGGATAGAATTACAGAGAATTTTGAGCACAGCTCACACTCAGCAGAGATAAGAGCGAAGGGAGAAGAAAAACTGCGCAGCGCCATCCTTCACCCCTCCCATCAGAATGCAGCGTCGTCCTTCACAGAATTCTGTAGTTCTTTAGACTTATCAAAATCAATTTCTACAAAGAAACTCAAAATCACGGGATTTCACTGTAAGGGCAGATAACTGTATAATGAGATTAACCATGCCTTGCCCTTTTTCTGGCCAAATGCATTCAGGAAACTTTACAATGTAATGCCACATATAACACGAACTATATCATTACTCAATTCATTCAGTCTCAGATGTAGATTTGAATTATCTATAACGCATCTGTCCGGGATTCCACCACAACTAGAAAGGTCACAAATCTCTTGACACAAAAATGATGTGTGATGATTCATTCATACGTGCTCATTCACTGATTTTTTTTTATTTATTTTTTTTTTTTACTCAATTACTCATCTCTCATCTTATTCAGAGGTTCTCATAGACATATATACAAGGATTCACACAGCCTGCCTATCTTGCACTTTGGATTTGATTAATACTTTTTCCAGGTTCTTTGCTGCACTACTTCCATATCTATCCTCAATTATATCACATAACCGATTTCCTTCTTCAGGTGTCTTTCCCTGACTGTTCCCCATTTTATCTTTTATTCTTATCCTGTTTCTCTTGTTGTCTTCCTGTTAGTCCCCTGCCTTAGGTGGTGTATTGGGTAAGCTCAAGACTAGGCTCTACTATACCTCGTTACCTTCTTCCTAAGGTGCTAACAGGCTAAATGGAGTGTCTGTTCCTCGGTGTACTACGTGTTTTGTGTACTTATATGCTATGTAGCATCCGAACAGAAATACTCCCACAACACACAGGATTGTAAACAAAGTGTCCATCTATCGGGGTTCTTCAGTCATATCCTGTCACAGGCTCATTTCGTGGTCCTGTGCTCATTCTATCACACTCTTATCTGTCACAAGGTTTATTCGTAAAGGGTGTTGATTTAAGCTTAGGCGGTGACCTCCCCGAAAGGACGCTGTCACATGACCCAGTTAGGCAATATCACCACTCTTTGAACGAATACCTACTGTGCAGCTTATTTGTCTACTTTTCACAGTCCTTCAAATCAAGGCAGTCACTCAACAACCTCCTCTATTTCTAGTGCGGAATCGTCTATTGTGAAAAACTTGTCCGTCCGGGCTGCGCAGTATGAACTGTTCACCCAGCCTTATATTCCGTAATGTCAGACCTCTCCCATTTTGATTTGCATCAGCTCTTTTTCTAAAAATAGCTGTGCACAGACAGAACCTACAGTAACCTCTCATTCGAGCAGAAATTACATATGCGTGTCACACCCGATTTCCTCAGAGTTCTTATATGGACCTGATTTTACGGCCCCCTCCTCTACTAGATTCCCCTTTATACGGACCTTAGTTATAATGATAGATTATAAAGAGCAGAGAAGAGAAAAATTGATCTCTTACCTGGCCAGGTGTTTAGGTCTGCTGTTCACAATTTCATCAGTAACTGGAGTGGTCTGTAGATCGGGTAGTCTTGGAGAGGTGCCTATATCAGGTCCCTGTTTCGGGCGCCAGGAAACTGTCGGGATCCCTCAGATTACTCTTTCATCTGAAGGACCGATGTTCTTAGGTGTGAAGCACCATATGTCTCTAATCAATTGCTCCGTCGAGAAGGATAACACAGACACGGGCTGTATAATACCACTCGGGATGCCTGCCAAGACGCCTCTGGCTTATCAGTTAGGCTTCCGTCTTTTATAGTAAAGAATTTAAACATTTACAGACATGCGCAGTACAAATGATTTCACAACTTGTTTTCTACAAAGAAAGTCACTTAGGCAAAAAAGCAGAGGTATTTGACCTTGGTTCACAAGGGAGATGTCTGAGACATCTCCTCGAAGAACAGATAAGGTTTTAAACAAGAGAATGCAACATAGACAGAACTCAATTTAACTCCTTCAGTTCCTATCAGTGCGAAAGCAGGCATCCAGGTGCTTTTTCTTTTTGGCTTTTGGACAAAGGCATGAGAATGTTTTGTGGAGCATGGTTTTGTTTCCCTGTTTGTTCTTTTTCTCCAATAGCCTGACAAATGAAAGGTTCCTGTGTTGCAAAATGCACTTTGTCCTGTCTTCAGACATAGAGGAAGACCTCTTGACTTTGGCTGGCTGTTTTTTTCTTTTTCAAGTTCATTTCAGCATGTTTAAACATCTTTAGCTTTGCATGGAGTTTCTGAAGTGTAGTGGTTGTCACGTTCACCTCACACGCGAACGGTCCCCAGTTCGAAACTTGATAGAAGCATGACATTAGGCGTTGATATTAAAGCTTTTGACATTGAGTCTTTGTTCTTGATGGTTCGTCATGACCACAGTAACCTTCCGCAGCCGGTTTCTGTAGTGTAGTGGTTATCACGTTCGCCTAACACGCGAAAGGTCCCCAGTTCGAAACTGGGCAGAAACACGCTGTTACCCTTTGGTATCCAAGCTTTTGACTTTCAGTTCTTGATCTCGATTGCTTGTTGTCACCACAGTAAGTGCTTGCATCCGGTTTCTGTAGTGTAGCGGTTATCACGTTCGCCTCACACGCGAAAGGTCCCCAGTTCGAAACTGGGCAGAAACACAGCTTTTTTTCTCTTGGAAAACGATCTTTTTGACTTTCAGTGCTTGTTCTTTATTGCTTGCCATGAACACAGCATTTTTTGTTTGTTTGAATCGGTTGGTTTCTGTAGTGTAGCGGTTATCACGTTCACTTTACACGCGAAAGGTCCTCAGTTCGAAACTGGGCAGAAACACAGCGTTCCTCTCGCAAATTAGTGCTTTTGACAATGAGTGCTTGATCTTTAATGCTTGCCATGACCACAGTAAACCCTCTTGTCTGGTTACTGTAGTGTAGTGATTGTCCTGTTTGCCATCCTCCTGAAAGTTCCCTGTTTTGATCCCGGGCAGAAACATGTGGCTTTTCTTTATTTTGATCACAAACGTATATTGTTGGCTTAATTAGCCTTAGTTAGCATATTCTATTGCTGGTTTAATGAGCATTACTTTTACCAATGTGATTATTTCTACCCGTTTTTGCTTTTGGCAAGCATGTGTGTTTTTGACAGTGTCTAAGTGTTCCTAATTCAGGTAACACCTGATAGGATCAAGGTGCGAAAGCAGGCATCTAGGTGCTTTTTCTTTTTGGCTTTTGGACAAAGGCATGAGAATGTTTTGTGGAGCATGGTTTTGTTTCCCTGTTTGTTCTTTTTCTCCAATAGCCTGACAAATGAAAGGTTCCTGTGTTGCAAAATGCACTTTGTCCTGTCTTCAGACATAGAGGAAGACCTCTTGACTTTGGCTGGCTGTTTTTTTCTTTTTCAAGTTCATTTCAGCATGTTTAAACATCTTTAGCTTTGCATGGAGTTTCTGAAGTGTAGTGGTTGTCACGTTCACCTCACACGCGAATGGTCTCCAGTTCAAAACTGGATAGAAGCATGACATTAGGTGTTGATATTAAAGCTTTTGACGTTGAGTCTTTGTTCTCGATGGCTCATCATGACCACAGTAAACTTCCGCAGCCGGTTTCTGTAGTGTAGTGGTTATCACGTTCGCCTAACACGCGAAAGGTCCCCAGTTCGAAACCGGGCAGAAACACGCTGTTACCCTTTGGTTCCCAAGCTCTTGACTTTCAGTTCTTGATCTTGATTGCTTGTTGTCACCACAGTAAGCGCTTGCATCCGGTTTCTGTAGTGTAGCGGTTATCACGTTCGCCTCACACGCGAAAGGTCTCCAGTTCGAAACTGGGCAGAAACACAGCTTTTTCTCCTGGAAAACGATCGTTTTGACTTTCAGTGCTTGTTCTTTATTGCTTGCCATGACCACAGCATTTTTTGTCTGTTTGAATCGGTTGGTTTCTGTAGTGTAGCGGTTATCACGTTCGCTTTACACGCGAAAGGTCCCCAGTTCGAAACTGGGCAGAAACACGCTGTTACCCTTTGGTATCCAAGCTTTTGACTTTCAGTTCTTGATCTTGATTGCTTGTTGTCACCACAGTAAGTGCTTGCATCCGGTTTCTGTAGTGTAGCGGTTATCACGTTCGCCTCACACGCGAAAGGTCCCCAGTTCGAAACTGGGCCGAAAAAAAACTTTTTCTCTTGGAAAACGATCTTTTTGACTTTCAGTGCTTGTTCTTTATTGCTTGCCATGACCACAGCATTTTTTGTTTGTTTGAATTGGTTGGTTTCTGTAGTGTAGCGGTTATCACGTTCGCTTTGCACGCGAAAGGTCCTCAGTTAGAAACACAGCGTTCCTCTTGCAAACTAGCGCTTTTGACAATGAGTGCTTGATCTTTAATGCTTGCCATGACCACAGTAAACTCTCTTGTCTGGTTACTGTAGTGTAGTGATTGTCCTGTTTGCCATCCTCCTGAAAGTTCCCTGTTTTGATCCCGGGCAGAAACATGTGGCTTTTCTTTATTTTGATCACAAACGTATATTGTTGGCTTAATTAGCCTTAGTTAGCATATTCTATTGCTGGTTTAATGAGCATTACTTTTACCAATGTGATTATTTCTACCCGTTTTTGCTTTTGGCAAGCATGTGTGTTTTTGACAGTGTCTAAGTGTTCCTAATTCAAGTAACACCTGATAGGATCAAGGTGCGAAAGCAGGCATCTAGGTGCTTTTTCTTTTTGGCTTTTGGACAAAGGCATGAGAATGTTTTGTGGAGCATGGTTTTGTTTCCCTGTTTGTTCTTTTTCTCCAATAGCCTGACAAATGAAAGGTTCCTGTGTTGCAAAATGCACTTTGTCCTGTCTTCAGACATAGAGGAAGACCTCTTGACTTTGGCTGGCTGTTTTTTTCTTTTTCAAGTTCATTTCAGCATGTTTAAACATCTTTAGCTTTGCATGGAGTTTCTGAAGTGTAGTGGTTGTCACATTCACCTCACACGCGAACGGTCCCCATTTCGAAACTGGATAGAAGCATGACATTAGGCGTTGATATTAAAGCTTTTGATGTTGAGTCTTTGTTCTCGATGGCTTCTCATGACCACAGTAACCTTCCGCAGCCGGTTTCTGTAGTGTAGTGGTTATCACGTTCGCCTAACACGCGAAAGGTCCCCAGTTCGAAACTGGGCAGAAACACGCTGTTACCCTTTGGTATCCAAGCTTTTGACTTTCAGTTCTTGATCTCGATTGCTTGTTGTCACCACAGTAAGCACTTGCATCCGGTTTCTGTAGTGTAGTGGTTATCACGTTCGCCTCACACGCGAAAGGTCCCCAGTTCGAAACTGGGCAGAAACACAGCTTTTTCTCTTGGAAAACGATCTTTTTCACTTTCAGTGCTTGTTCTTTATTGCTTGCCATGACCACAGCATTTTTTGTTTGTTTGAATTGGTTGGTTTCTGTAGTGTTGCGGTTATCACGTTTGCTTTACACGCGAAAGGTCCTCAGTTCGAAACTGGGCAGAAACACAGCGTTCCTCTTGCCAACTAGTGCTTTTGACAATGAGTGCTTGATCTTTAATGCTTGCCATGACCACAGTAAACGCTCTTGTCTGGTTACTGTAGTGTAGTGATTGTCCTGTTTGCCATCCTCCTGAAAGTTCCCTGTTTTGATCCCGGGCAGAAACATGTGGCTTTTCTTTATTTTGATCACAAACGTATATTGTTGGCTTAATTAGCCTTAGTTAGCATACTCTATTGCTGGTTTAATGAGGATTACTTTTACCAATGTGATTATTTCTACCCGTTTTTGCTTTTGGCAAGCATGTGTGTTTTTGACAGTGTCTAAGTGTTCCTAATTCAAGTAACACCTGATAGGATCAAGGTGCGAAAGCAGGCATCTAGGTGCTTTTTCTTTTTGGCTTTTGGACAAAGGCATGAGAATGTTTTGTGGAGCATGGTTTTGTTTCCCTGTTTGTTCTCTTTCTCCAATAGCCTGAAAAATGAAAGGTTCCTGTGTTGCAAAATGCACTTTGTCCTGTCTTCAGACAGGAAGACCTCTTGACTTTGGCTGGCTGTTTTTTTCTTTTTCAAGTTCATTTCAGCATGTTTAAACATCTTTAGCTTTGCATGGAGTTTCTGAAGTGTAGTGGTTGTCACGTTCATCTCACGTGCGAACGGTCCCCAGTTCGAAACTGGATAGAAGCATGACATTAGGCGTTGATATTAAAGCTTTTGACGTTGAGTCTTTGTTCTCGATGGCTCGTCATGACCACAGTAACTTTCCGCAGCCGGTTTCTGTAGTGTAGTGGTTATCACGTTCGCCTAACACGCGAAAGGTCCCCAGTTCGAAACTGGGCAGAAACACGCTGTTACCCTTTGGTATCCAAGCTTTTGACTTTCAGTTCTTGATCTCGATTGCTTGTTGTCACCACAGTAAGCGCTTGCATCCGGTTTCTGTAGTGTAGAGGTTATCACGTTCGCCTCACAAGTGAAAGGTTCCCAGTTCGAAACTGGGCAGAAACACTGCTTTTTCTCTTGGAAAATGATCTTTTTGACTTTCAGTGCTTGTTCTTTATTGCTTGCCATGACCACAGCATTTTTTTTATGTTTGAATTGGTTGGTTTCTGTAGTGTAGAGGTTATCACGTTCGCTTTACACGCGAAAGGTCCTCAGTTCGAAACTGGGCAGAAACACAGCGTTCCTCTTGTAAACTATCGGTTTTGACAATGAGTGCCTGATCTTTAATGCTTGCCATGACCACAGTAAACGCTCTTGTCTGGTTACTGTAGTGTAGTGATTGTCCTGTTTGCCATCCTCCTGAAAGTTCCCTGTTTTGATCCCGGGCAGAAACATGTGGCTTTTCTTTATTTTGATCACAAACGTATATTGTTGGCTTAATTAGCCTTAGTTAGCATATTCTATTGCGGTTTAATGAGCATTACTTTTACCAATGTGATTACTTCTACCCGTTTTTGCTTTTGGCAAGCATGTGTGTTTTTGACAGTGTCTAAGTGTTCCTAATTCAAGTAACACCTGATAGGATCAAGGTGCAAAAGCAGGCATCTAGGTGCTTTTTCTTTTTGGCTTTTGGACAAAGGCATGAGAATGTTTTGTGGAGCATGGTTTTGTTTCCCTGTTTGTTCTTTTTCTCCAATAGCCTGACAAATGAAAGGTTCCTGTGTTTCAAAATGCACTTGGTCCTGTCTTCAGACATAGAGGAAGACCTCTTGACTTTGGCTGGCTGTTTTTTTCTTTTTCAAGTTCATTTCAGCATGTTTAAACATCTTAAGCTTTGCATGGAGTTTCTGAAGTGTAGTGGTTGTCACGTTCACCTCACACGCGAACGGTCCCCAGTTCTAAACTGGATAGAAGCATGACATTAGGTGTTGATATTAAAGCTTTTGACATTGAGTCTTTGTTCTCTATGGCTCGTCATGACCACAGTAATCTTCCGCAGCCGGTTTCTGTAGTGTAGTGGTTATCACGTTCGCCTAACACGCGAAAGGTCCCCAGTTCGAAACTGGGCAGAAACACGCTGTTACCCTTTGGTATCCAAGCTTTTGACTTTCAGTTCTTGATCTCGATTGCTTGTTGTCACCACAGTAAGCACTTGCATCCGGTTTCTGTAGTGTAGCGGTTATCACGTTCGCCTCACATGCGAAAGGTCCCCAGTTCGAAACTGGGCAGAAACACAGCTTTTTCTCTTGGAAAACGATCTTTTTGACTTTCATTGCTTGTTCTTTATTGTTTGCCATGACCACAGCATTTTTTGTTTGTTTGAATCGGTTGGTTTCTGTAGTGTAGCGGTTTACACGTTCGCTTTACACGAGAAAGGTCCTCAGTTTGAAACTGGGCAGAAACACAGCGTTCCTCTTGCAAACTAGCGCTTTTGACAATGAGTGCTTGATCTTTAATGCTTTCCATGACCACAGTAAACTCTCTTGTCTGGTTACTGTAGTGTAGTGGTTGTCCTGTTTGCTATACTCCTGAAAGTTCCCTGTTTTGATCCCGGTCAGAAACATGTGGCTTTTCTTTATTTTGATCACAAACGTATATTGTTGGCTTAATTAGCCTTAGTTAGCATATTCTATTGCTGGTTTAATGAGCATTACTTTTACCAATGTGATTATTTCTACCCGTTTTTGCTTTTGGCAAGCATGTGTGTTTTTGACAGCGTCTAAGTGTTCCTAATTCAAGTAACACCTGATAGTATCAAGGTGCGAAAGTAGGTATCTAGGTGCTTTTTCTTTTTGGCTTTTGGACAAAGGCATGAGAATGTTTTGTGGAGCATGGTTTTGTTTCCCTGTTTGTTCTTTTTCTCCAATAGCCTGACAAATGAAAGGTTCCTGTGTTGCAAAATGCACTTTGTCCTGTCTTCAGACATAGAGGAAGACCTCTTGACTTTGGCTGGCTGTCTTTCTTTTTCAAGTTCATTTCAGCATGTTTAAACATCTTTAGCTTTGCATGGAGTTTCTGAAGTGTAGTGGTTGTCACGGTCACCTCACACGCGAACGGTCCCCAGTTCGAAACTGGATAGAAGCATGACATTAGTCGTTAATATTAAAGCTTTTGACGTTGAGTCTTTGTTCTCGATGGCTCGTCATGACCACAGTAACCTTCCACAGCCAGTTTCTGTAGTGTAGTGGTTAACACGTTCGCCTCACACACCAAAGGTCCCCAGTTCAAAACTGGGCAGGAACACACTGTTACCCTTTGGTATCCAAGATTTTGACTTTCAGTTCTTGATCTCGATTGCTTGTTGTCACCACAGTAAGCGTTGGCATCCGGTTTCTGTAGTGTAGCGGTTATCACGTTTCAATCACACGCGTAAGGTCCCCAGTTCGAAACTGGGCAGAAACACTGTTTTTTCTCTTGGAAAACGATCTTTTTGACTTTCAGTGCTTGTTCTTTATTGCTTGCCATGACCACAGCATTTTTTGTTTGTTTGAATCGGTTGGTTTCTGTAGTGTAGCGGTTATCACGTTTGCTTTACACGCGAATGGTCCTCAGTTCGAAACTGGGCAGAAACACAGCGTTCCTCTTGCAAACTAGTGCTTTTGACAATGAGTGCTTGATCTTTAATGCTTGCCATGACCACAGTAAATGCTCTTGTCTGGTTACTGTAGTGTAGTGATTGTCCAGTTTGCCATCCTCCTGAAAGTTCCCTGTTTTGATCCCAGGCAGAAACATGTGGCTTTTCTTTATTTTGATCACAAACGTATATTGTTGGCTTAATTAGCCTTAGTTAGCATATTCTATTGCTGGTTTAATGAGCATTACTTTTACCAATGTGATTATTTCTACCCGTTTTTGCTTTTGGCAAGCATGTGTGTTTTTGACAGTGTCTAAGTGTTCCTAATTCAAGTAACACCTGATAGGATCAAGGTGCGAAAGCAGGCATCTAGGTGCTTTTTCTTTTTGGCTTTTGGACAAAGGCATGAGAATGTTTTGTGGAGCATGGTTTTGTTTCCCTGTTTGTTCTTTTTCTCCAATAGCCTGACAAATGAAAGGTTTCTGTGTTGCAAAATGCACTTTGTCCTGTCTTCAGACATAGAGGAAGACCTCTTGACTTTGGCTGGCTGTTTTTTTCTTTTTCAAGTTCATTTCAGCATGTTTTAACATCTTTATCTTTGCATGGAGTTTCTGAAGTGTAGTGGTTGTCACGTTCACCTCACACGCGAACGGTCCCCAGTTCGAAACTGAATATAAGCATGACATTAGGTGTTGATAATAAAGCATTTGACGTTGAGTCTTTTATCTCGATGGCTCGTCATGACCACAGTAACCTTCCGCAGCCGGTTTCTGTAGTGTAGTGGTTATCATGTTCTCCTAACACGCGAAAGGTCCCCAGTTCGAAACTGGGCAGAAACACGCTGTTACCCTTTGGTATCCAAGCTTTTGACTTTCAGTTCTTGATCTCGATTGCTTGTTGTCACCACAGTTAGCGCTTGCTTCCGGTTTCTGTAGTGTAGCGGTCATCACGTTCGCCTCACACGCGAAAGGTCCCCAGTTCGAAACTGGGCAGAAACACAGCTTTTTCTCTTGGAAAACGATCTTTTTGACTTTCAGTCCTTGTTCTTTATTGCTTGCCATGACCACAGCATTTTTTGTTTGTTTGAATCGGTTGGTTTTGGTAGTGTAGCGGTTATCACGTTTGCTTTACACGAGAAAGGTTCTACGTTCGAAACTGGACAGAAACACAGTGTTCCTCTTGCAAACTAGCGCTTTTGACAATGAGTGCTTGATCTTTAATGCTTGCCATGACCACAGTAAACGCTCTTGTATGGTTACTGTAGTGTAGTGATTGTCCTGTTTGCCATCCTCCTGAAAGTTCCCTGTTTTGATCCCGGACCGAAACATGTGGCTTTTCTTTATTTTGATCACAAACGTATATTGTTGGCTTTATTAGCCTTAGTTAGCATATTCTATTGCTGGTTTAATGAGCATTACTTTTACCAATGTGATTATTTCTACCCGTTTTTGCTTTTGGCAAGCATGTGTGTTTTTGACAGTGTCTAAGTGTACCTAATTCAAGTAACACCTGATAGGATCAAGGTGCGAAAGCAGGCATCTAGGTGCTTTTCCTTTTTGGCTTTTGGACAAAGGCATGAGAATGTTTTGTGGAGCATGGTTTTGTTTCCCTGTTTGTTCTTTTTCTCCAATAGCCTGATAAATGAAAGGTTCCTGTGTTGCAAAATGCACTTTGTCCTGTCTTCAGACATAGAGGAAGACCTCTTGACTTTGGCTGGCTGATTTTTTTCTTTTTCAAGTTCATTTCAGCATGTTTAAACATCTTTAGCTTTGCATGGAGTTTCTGAAGTGTAGTGGTTGTCACGTTCACCTCACACGTGAACGGTCCCCAGTTCGAAACTGGATGGAAGAATGACATTAGGCGTTGAGATTAAAGCTTTTGACGTTGAGTCTTTGTTCTCGATGGCTCGTCATGACCACAGTAACCTTCCGCAGCCGGTTTCTGTAGTGTAGTGGTTATCACGTTCGCCTAACACGTGATAGGTCCCCAGTTCGATACTGGGCAGAAACACGCTGTTACCCTTTGGTATCCAAGCTTTTGACTTTCAGTTCTTGATCTCGATTGCTTGTTGTCACCACAGTAAGCGCTTGCATCCGGTTTCTGTAGTGTAGCCGTTATCACGTTGCACTCACACGTGAAAGGTCCCCAGTTCGAAACTGGGCAGAAACACAGTTTTTTCTCTTGGAAAACGATCTTTTTGACTTTCAGTGCTTGTTCTTTATTGCTTGCCATGACCACAGCATTTTTTGTCTGTTTGAATCGGTTGGTTTCTGTAGTGTAGTAGTTATCACGTTCGCTTTACACGCGAAAGGTCCTCAGTTCGAAACTGGGCAGAAAAACAGCGTTCCTCTTGCAAACTAGCGCTTTTGACAATGAGTGCTTGATCTTTAATGCTTGCCATGACCACAGTAAACGCTCTTGTATGGTTACTGTAGTGTAGTGATTGTCCTGTTTGCCATCCTCCTGAAAGTTCCCTGTTTTGATCCCGGGCCGAAACATGTGGCTTTTCTTTATTTTGATCACAAACGTATATTGTTGGCTTTATTAGCCTTAGTTAGCATATTCTATTGCTGGTTTAATGAGCATTACTTTTACCAATGTGATTATTTCTACCCGTTTTTGCTTTTGGCAAGCATGTGTGTTTTTGACAGTGTCTAAGTGTACCTAATTCAAGTAACACCTGATAGGATCAAGGTGCGAAAGCAGGCATCTAGGTGCTTTTTCTTTTTGGCTTTTGGACAAAGGCATGAGAATGTTTTGTGGAGCATGGTTTTGTTTCCCTGTTTGTTCTTTTTCTCCAATAGCCTGATAAATGAAAGGTTCCTGTGCTGCAAAATGCACTTTGTCCTGTCTTCAGACATAGAGGAAGACCTCTTGACTTTGGCTGGCTGTTTTTTTCTTTTTCAAGTTCATTTCAGCATGTTTAAACATCTTTAGCATTGCATGGAGTTTCTGAAGTGTAGTGGTTGTCACGTTCACCTCACACGCGAACGGTCCCCAGTTCGAAACTGGATGGAAGCATGACATTAGGTGTTGATAATAAAGCTTTTGACGTTGAGTCTTTGATCTCGATGGCTCGTCATGACCACAGTAACCTTCCGCAGCCGGTTTCTGTAGTGTAGTGGTTATCATGTTCGCTTAACACGCGAAAGGTCCCCAGTTCGAAACTGGGCAGAAACACGCTGTTACCCTTTGGTATCCAAGCTTTTGACTTTCAGTTCTTGATCTCGATTGCTTGTTGTCACCACAGTATGCGCTTGCTTCAGGTTTCTGTAGTGTAGCGGTTATCACGTTCGCCTCACACGCGAAAGGTCCCCAGTTCGAAACTGGGCAGAAACCCAGCTTTTTCTCTTGGAAAACGATCTTTTTGACTTTCAGTGCTTGTTCATTATTGCTTGCCATGACCACAGCATTTTTTGTTTGTTTGAATTGGTTGGTTTCTGTAGTGTAGCGGTGATGTTCGCTTTATACGCGAAAGGTCCTCAGTTCGAAACTGGGCAGAAACACAGCGTTCCTCTTGCAAACTAGCGCTTTTGACAATGAGTGCTTGATCTTTAATGCTTGCCATGACCACAGTAAACACTCTTGTCTGGTTACTGTAGTGTAGTGATTGTCCTGTTTGCCATCCTCCTGAAAGTTCCCTGTTTTGATCCCGGGCAGAAACATGTGGCTTTTCTTTATTTTGATCACAAACGTATATTGTTGGCTTAATTAGCCTTAGTTAGCATATTCTATTGCTGGTTTAATGAGCATTACTTTTAGCAATGAGATTATTTCTACCCGTTTTTGCTTTTGGCAAGCATGTGTGTTTTTGACAGTGTCTAAGTGTTCCTAATTCAAGTAACACCTGATAGGATCAAGGTGCGAAAGCAGGCATCTAGGTGCTTTTTCTTTTTGGCTTTTGGACAAAGGCATGAGAATGTTTTGTGGAGCATGGTTTTGTTTCCCTGTTTGTTCTTTTTCTCCAATAGCCTGACAAATGAAAGGTTCCTGTGTTGCAAAATGCACTTTGTCCTGTCTTCAGACATAGAGGAAGACCTCTTGACTTTGGCTGGCTGTTTTTTTCTTTTTCAAGTTCATTTCAGCATGTTTAAACATCTTTAGCTTTGCATTGAGTTTCTGAAGTGTAGTGGTTGTCACGTTCACCTCACACGCGAACGGTCCCCAGTTCGAAACTGGATAGAAGCATGACATTAGGCGTTGATATTAAAGCTTTTGACGTTGAGTCTTTGTTCTCGATGGCTCGTCATGACCACAGTAACCTTCCGCAGCCGGTTTCTGTAGTGTAGTGGTTATCACTAGAGTTGAGCGACTTTTGGTTTTTTAGGGTCGCGTTTCGTTTCGTGAAACCCGACTTTTCCAAAAGTCGGGTCGAGCAAGATCGTCCGATTATAGGGAAAAGTCGGGGTCGTCCTGAAACACAAAACCTAATGTAAGTCAATGGTGAATAAAAGTCGGCAGTGAGAGGAGGACAGGAAACACACCAACAGTGCCCATTTGAATGCCAAAAGCATCAATTCTTCTTACTTAAGCTTGTCAACCTTAATTAACTTCATAATACAAGTTACACACTGAAAAATGGGTGTTATTTGGCTAAAGTTGTGGGGGGGAGGGCTGGCTGCAGGTTTTCATGTGCCCTGGGCGAAAGAGCGCCCCTTTAACACATACCACAACTCATCATGCTCCGATATGGCAGATAAATAGCGGTATAGTACAATGAAAAATACCTCACTTTTTACATCTCATGACGAGGCCCATCTATTTCTCCATACAGAATCATTGGTCCCATAAAATGTTTGAAACAGTATATGATGAGCTCCACATAATGCTACAGTATATGTTGGTCCCCATGGATGAAGCTCCACTGTCTTATAGGCCCAAATAATGCTCCAAACATAATGGGCCCCATTTCTAATGCTCTAGTGTATAATGGGCCCTGTAAATGCTGCTCCAGTGTCTGATGTCCACCTTTGGAATGTTCCAGTGTATGGTGGGCCCCATCTATCATTCTCCAGAGTATAGTGCTCCCCAAAAATTGCTGTCCCAACATTGAAAACAATCAAATAAGTCTCCTCGCTAGGGAATCCCTGTACTTGTCTGGACAGGTGCTGTAGCTTGCTTAACAGCTCGCCAGCCGTTCTCACGCCCAGTATGGATTGCACGTGATTGCACAAAGGTTAGAAAGGGTACCGTATCCCTGGATAACATGTATGGATAGCGTACACATTCAAAATATATGTCTATACAGCATGAGGCAGGCTCAGACGGTGTTAGGCCCAGTATGGATTGCACGTCATTGCACAAAGGTTAGAAAGGGTACCGTATCCCCGGATAACATGTATGGATAGCGTACACATTCAAAATATATGTCTATACAGCATGAGGCAGGCTCAGACGGTGTTAGGCCCAGTATGGATTGCACGTCATTGCACAAAGGTTAGAAAGGGTACCGTATCCCCGGATAACATGTATGGATAGCGTACACATTCAAAATATATGTCTATACAGCATGAGGCAGGCTCAGACGGTGTTAGGCCAGTATGGATTGCACGTCATTGCACAAAGGTTAGAAAGGGTACCGTATCCCTGGATAACATGTATGGATAGCGTACACATTCAAAATATATGTCTATACAGCATGAGGCAGGCTCAGACGGTGTTAGGCCCAGTATGGATTGCACGTCATTGCACAAAGGTTAGAAAGGGTACCGTATCCCTGGATAACATGTATGGATAGCGTACACATTCAAAATATATGTCTATACAGCATGAGGCAGGCTCAGACGGTGTTAGGCCCAGTATGGATTGCACGTCATTGCACAAAGGTTAGAAAGGGTACCGTATCCCCGGATAACATGTATGGATAGCGTACACATTCAAAATATATGTCTATACAGCATGAGGCAGGCTCAGACGGTGTTAGGCCCAGTATGGATTGCACGTCATTGCACAAAGGTTAGAAAGGGTACCGTATCCCCGGATAACATGTATGGATAGCGTACACATTCAAAATATATGTCTATACAGCATGAGG
Source organism: Dendrobates tinctorius (assembly GCF_039654945.1). Lineage (NCBI taxonomy): Eukaryota > Metazoa > Chordata > Amphibia > Anura > Dendrobatidae > Dendrobates > Dendrobates tinctorius. The sequence continues at coordinate 83,995 of NW_027362095.1, forward strand.
CAGGCTCAGACGGTGTTAGGCCCAGTATGGATTGCACGTCATTGCACAAAGGTTAGAAAGGGTACCGTATCCCCGGATAACATGTATGGATAGCGTACACATTCAAAATATATGTCTATACAGCATGAGGCAGGCTCAGACGGTGTTAGGCCCAGTATGGATTGCACGTCATTGCACAAAGGTTAGAAAGGGTACCGTATCCCCGGATAACATGTATGGATAGCGTACACATTCAAAATATATGTCTATACAGCATGAGGCAGGCTCAGATGGTGTTAGGCCCAGTATGGATTGCACGTCATTGCACAAAGGTTAGAAAGGGTACCGTATCCCTGGATAACATGTATGGATAGCGTACACATTCAAAATATATGTCTCAGGAGGCAGGCTCAGACGGTGTCAGGCACAGTATGGATTTGACGGCCCAGATTACACAGCGGAGGAGCAGGGAGAGGTAAAGATTGCAAATGCTGGGGCCCTGCCCAAGCAAGGGGGGCCCACACTTGGGCGTCGGTACTGGCACTGGGCCCCTCATAGTACAGCGGTGTGTCTGACGGCGGGTGTGCACCACCACCGTCAGAGACACTTGATTGCACTATGAGGGACCCTGTGCCAGTGCCCGCGCCCAAGAGTCGGCCTACCCACCTATCCAGGGCAACGGCACTCGCACGGTGTCGTGCGCTAGGTGGTTACCCCGGCCATGGGGGGGGAGGCAGCACAGTTAGGAAGTTTTAGAAAGTGGCATATGTTGATGTTGGACATTCAGCTGATGCAAAAGGCGAAATAGGTGAAGTACCAGGAAGAGGTGGACCAAAGCAAGCCATTTTTCTGTCACCCTATGTGTCATCAGGGGAAGGTGGGACAAAATCCTTGGAAACCCATGCATGGTTCATTTTAATGAAGGTTAGATCATCCACATTTTGGGTTGAAAGACGGGTCCTTTTTTCTGTCAGGATTGATCCAGCTGCACTGAAGACTCTTTCCGATAGCACACTTGCAGCTGGGCAAGCGAGCTCCTGTAAGGCATATTGGGCCAATTCAGGCCAGGTGTCCAGTTTAGCGGCCCAATAGTCAAAGGGGAATGACCTGTGTGGGAGAACATCGATATGGGAGGAAAAGTAGTTTGTAACCATAGTTGACAACTGCTGTCTCCTGTCACTTTCCATCGATGCAGTATTACCAGTTGTGTGAGCGGTATTTGAAAAATCAGTCCACAACATTGTCATGAAACCCCTGTCTCCAACGCCACTTCTGCTGTGTGCACCACGAACACCTCTGCCAAGCTGCCCCCGGCCCGTACGGCTCGTGTGAGAACCATCACCGCTGCTGTGTGCTGGGAATGCCTCAAGCAACCGATTTACCAGAGTTGCTTGTTTCTTAGCCAATATTAGGTCAAGGTTCTCCTGTGGCATGATGTTTTGTAATTTGCCTTTATAGCGTGGATCCAGGATGCTGGCCAACCAGTAGTCGTCATCGTTCATCATTTTGGCAATGCGGGGGTCCCTTTTTAGGATCCGCAAGGCATAATCTGACATGTGGGCCAATGTTCCCGGTGTCAATGATGCACTGCGAGTGCTGGGTGGAGGAGCACTTTCTGGCAAATCCACATCCCTCCAGTCACGCACAAACCCTGTACCAGACCTTGCCACGCCAACATTTTCACTTGCCCCACGAGATGCATCCTCCTCCCCTAAGTAATCATCCCCATCATCCTCCTCCTCCTCTTCTTCCTCCACCTCGTCCAGGAGAGGTCCCTGAGCAGACAATGGCTGAATGTCATCAAGGATTCCCTCCTCCTCTTCCTCCTCATCAACATTGGCTGCAGACGCCTGCTCCTTAAGGTGCGTCAAAGTTTGCATGAGCAGACGCATAAGTGGGATGCTCATGCTTAGGATGGCGTCGTCTGCGCTTACCAGCCGTGTGCATTCCTCAAAACACTGAAGGACTTTACAAAGGTCTTTCAGCTTCGACCACTGCACGCCTGTCAACTCCATGTCTGCTCTCAAAGTGCCTGGCCGTGTATCCTCCCACAAATGCATTATGGCCTGCCTCTGCTCGCACAGCCGCTCCACCATGTGCAGGGTGGAGTTCCACCTTGTTGCAATGTCGATAATGAGGCGGTGGTTGGGAAGGTGGAGCAATCGCTGCAGCTTCTGCATACGAACGGAGTGTACAGGCGACCGGCGGATGTGCGCGCACAGTCTTCGCACCTTCTGGAGCAGGGCTGTTAACTCCGGATAATTTTTGAGGAAGCACTGCACCACCAGGTTCAAGGTGTGAGCCAAGCAAGGTATGTGGCTGAGTTTTGAAAGGGCTATGGCTGCCACAAAATTACGGCCGTTATCACTAACTACCTTGCCTGCCTCAAGTTGTACACTGCCCAGCCATGACTCAGTTTGTCGCTTCAAGTACTCGGCCAGCACCTCGGCGGTGTGTCTATCGCCCAAACACATCATCTGCAACACAGCCTGCTGACGCTTTCCACTAGCTGCTCGATAGGGGGACACATCGTGTGCAACAGTGGCAGCTGCAGATGGAGTGCTCGTACGACTGCGCTCTGTGGACAAGCTTTCGCTTCTGGAGGAGGAGGAGGAGGAGGGTCGAACGCCTACAGCCAACTGTTTCCTATACCGTGGGCTAGGCAGCACTGTCCCACCACCGCTGTCCCCTGTGGACCCTGCATCCACCACATTAACCCAGTGCGCAGTGATGGACACGTAACGGCCCTGGCCATGCCGACTGGACCATGCATCAGTTGTGAGGTGCACCTTTCCGCTCACTGACTGCTTGAGTGCATGGACAATGCGGTCTTTCACATGATGGTGGAGGGCTGGGATGGCTTTGCGAGAGAAGAAGTGGCGACTGGGTAGGTCATAGCGTGGTACTGCATAGGCCATGAGTTCGCGGAAAGCTGTGCTTTCCACCAACCGAAAGGGCATCATCTCAAACGAGATTAGTTTGGCAATGTGGGCGTTCAAACCCACTGTACGCGGATGAGAGACTGAGTACTTTCTTGACCTACTCATAGTGTCTGGGAGGGTGAGCTGGACTTGAGAGCTGCATATGGTGGAAGTAGCGGTGGACAGGGCGGACTGAGAGAGGGTTGATGATGGTGATGGAGTTGGTGTTCTTTCTGATGGCCTAGAATCAGTCTTTCGTTGATATAACAGTGGGATTCCCTGACTGCTGTGGCCTTGCAACGACACCTCAACATTTGCTGCTGTGCTAACCGGTGGGCTTACAGTGGGGGAAACAATGTAGCGTTGCTGACTACCTTCGTTGTGATCAGTTGCACATGTGGCACTTGAGGTTTGGTGTTGTGTCCATGCTTGCAAGTGCTTGCTGGTTAAATGTCTAAGCATGCAACTGGTATTCAAATTTTTCAGATTTTTCCCTCGGCTAAAGGTCTTTGCGCACTTCTTACAGATAACCTTGGCCTGATCATGAGGATTTTGTTCAAAAAAGTGCCACACTGCACTCTTCCTACTTTGGCAGACATTTTGCGGCCTAGCACGCTGTGATCTTTTGACCCTCTGGACAAGCTGTCCAGCAACTCTTTTGATGTTTGGAACCTGTCTTTGGAGTGCTCCGGGCCTGCCAGATAACAGCTGTTGCGATGTCGATGTCTGCTGTGGATGCTCCTCATCTGAGCTATTGGAAGCAGCACCCTCTTCCCCCAATGGATGCCAATCTGGGTCAACAACTGGGTCATCCATCACCTCCTCTTCTATGTCATGTGCACCTTTCTCTGTGTCACCGTGTATGGTGGTATAGTGTGCGGGAAGGGGCACCTGAGTCTCATCAGGGTCAAAATCTGGCTCTGTACACTGCGAGGACAATGTAGTGCTCTGAGTGAATGTACCAGCAGAATCATCCATCAGCGGCTGTGCATCAGTGCACTCCATGTCAGATTCATCTTGGCCTGGGTAATTCACCATTTGACTTGATAATCCAGGCATGGTATGTGAAAACAGCTCCATGGAGTAATCAGTAGTATGGCCTGCGTCATCCTTCAATCTTGGTTGGGGTGAAGGACACAAGGAAAGGTGTGGTTCATGAACATCAGCCTCCAATGACGACTCAGTGCTTTTACTTTTTACAACTGAAGAAGAGGAGGCGATAGAGCTGGAGGCTGAGTCAGCAATGTAAGACAAAACTTTTTCCTGATGCTCTGCCTTTAAAAGTGGTTTGCCAACTCCTAGAAAACTAAGCGTTCGAGGCCTTATGTAGCCAGACGATGACGCAGGGTCAGCACCTCCTGCATTCGGTCCTATTTTGCTCTTGCCACTACCATCAGATCCACCACCAACACCATCATTACCAGCTGCCAACCCCCGCCCAATTCCACGGCCTCTTCCACCAGCCTTCCTCATTTTTGGTAGAAATGTAGACAAAGTCCAACAAACTATATAGTAATGTAAAACAAGGTACAAGGTGTCTATAGGACAGGGGAGATTTAGAATTTCTGCACACACTTGTGGACAGTGGACACTTTTGGATTGTGTGAGGCCCACTGATATCTGAGCGCTATGTGACACGCTCGATGGCACAGCTGCCTGTGACCAAAGTGACGAGAGGATAATGGAGATTTTGAATCTCTGCGTACACTTTTGGACACTGGACACTGGTGGATTGTGTGAGGCCCACTGATATCTGAGCGCTATGTGACACGCTCGATGGCACAGCTGCCTGTGACCAAAGTGACGAGAGGATAATGGAGATTTAGAATCTCTACGTACACTTTTGGACACTGGACACTTGTAGATTGTGTGAGGCCCACTGATATCTGAGCGCTATGTGACAGGCTCGATGGCACAGCTGCCTGTGACCAAAGTGACGATAGGATAATGGAGATTTTGAATCTCTGCGTACACTTTTGGACACTGGACACTTGTGGATTGTGTGAGGCCCACTGATATCTGAGCGCTATGTAACACGCTCGATGGCACAGCTGCCTGTGACCAAAGTGACGAGAGGATAATGGAGATTTTGAATCTCTGCGTACACTTTTGGACACTGGACACTTGTAGATTGTGTGAGGCCCACTGATATCTGAGCGCTATGTGACACGCTCGATGGCACAGCTGCCTGTGACCAAAGTGATGAGAGGATAATGGAGATTTTGAATCTCTGCGTACACTTTTGGACACTGGACACTTGTGGATTGTGTGAGGCCCACTGATATCTGAGCGCTATGTGACACGCTCGATGGCACAGCTGCCTGTGACCAAAGTGACGAGAGGATAATGGAGATTTTGAATCTCTGCGTACACTTTTGGACACTGGACACTTGTGGATTGTGTGAGGCCCACTGATATCTGAGCGCTATGTGACACGCTCGATGGCACAGCTGCCTGTGACCAAACTGACGAGAGGATAATGGAGATTTTGAATCTCTGCGTACACTTTTGGACACTGGACACTTGTGGATTGTGTGAGGCCCACTGATATCTGAGCGCTATGTGACACGCTCGATGGCACAGCTGCCTGTGACCAAAGTGACGAGAGGATAATGGAGATTTTGAATCTCTGCGTACACTTTTGGACACTGGACACTTGTGGATTGTGTGAGGCCCACTGATATCTGAGCGCTATGTGACACGCTCGATGGCACAGCTGCCTGTGACCAAAGTGACGAGAGGATAAGGGAGATTTTGAATCTCTGCGTACACTTTTGGACACTGGACACTTGTGGATTGTGTGAGGCCCACTGATATCTGAGCGCTATGTGACACGCTCGATGGCACAGCTGCCTGTGACCAAAGTGACGAGAGGATAATGGAGATTTTGAATCTCTGCGTACACTTTTGGACACTGGACACTTGTGGATTGTGTGAGGCCCACTGATATCTGAGCGCTATGTGACATGCTCGATGGCACAGCTGCCTGTGACCAAAGTGAAGAGAGGATAATGGAGATTTTGAATCTCTGCGTACACTTTTGGACACTGGACACTTGTGGATTGTGTGAGGCCCACTGATATCTGAGCGCTATGTGACACGCTCGATGGCACAGCTGCCTGTGACCAAAGTGACGAGAGGATAATGGAGATTTTGAATCTCGGCGTACACTTTTGGACACTGGACACTTGTAGATTGTGTGAGGCCCACTGATATCTGAGCGCTATGTGACACGCTCGATGGCACAGCTGCCTGTGACCAAAGTGACGAGAGGATAATGGAGATTTTGAATCTCTGCGTACACTTTTGGACACTGGACACTTGTAGATTGTGTGAGGCCCACTGATATCTGAGCGCTATGTGACACACTCGATGGCACAGCTGCCTGTGACCAAAGTGACGAGAGGATAATGGAGATTTTGAATCTCTGCGTACACTTTTGGACACTGAACACTTGTGGATTGTGTGAGGCCCACTGATATCTGAGCGCTATGTGACACGCTCGATGGCACAGCTGCCTGTGACCAAAGTGACGAGAGGATAATGGAGATTTTGAATCTCTGCGTACACTTTTGGACACTGGACACTTGTGGATTGTGTGAGGCCCACTGATATCTGAGCGCTATGTGACACGCTCGATGGCACAGCTGCCTGTGACCAAAGTGACGAGAGGATAATGGAGATTTTGAATCTCTGCGTACACTTTTGGACACTGGACACTTGTGGATTGTGTGAGGCCCACTGATATCTGAGCGCTATGTGACACACTCGATGGCACAGCTGCCTGTGACCAAAGTGACGAGAGGATATTGGAGATTTTGAATCTCTACGTACACTTTTGGACACTGGACACTTGTAGATTGTGTGAGGCCCACTGATATCTGAGCGCTATGTGACACGCTCGATGTCACAGCTGCCTGTGACCATAGTGACGAGAGGATAATGGAGATTTTGAATCTCTGCGTACACTTTTGGACACTGGACACTTGTGGATTGTGTGAGGCCCACTGATATCTGAGCGCTATGTGACATGCTCGATGGCACAGCTGCCTGTGACCAAAGTGACAAGAGGATAATGGAGATTTTGAATCTCTGCGTACACTTTTGGACACTGGACACTTGTAGATTGTGTGAGGCCCACTGATATCTGAGCGCTATGTGACACGCTCGATGGCACAGCTGCCTGTGACCAAAGTGACGAGAGGATAATGGAGATTTTGAATCTCTGCGTACACTTTTGGACACTGGACACTTGTGGATTGTGTGAGGCCCACTGATATCTGAGCGCTATGTGAGACGCTCGATGGCACAGCTGCCTGTGACCAAAGTGACGAGAGGATAATGGAGATTTTGAATCTCTGCGTACACTTTTGGACACTGGACACTTGTAGATTGTGTGAGGCCCACTGATATCTGAGCGCTATGTGACAGGCTCGATGGCACAGCTGCCTGTGACCAAAGTGACGAGAGGATAATGGAGATTTTTAATCTCTGCGTACACTTTTGGACACTGGACACTTGTGGATTGTGTGAGGCCCACTGATATCTGAGCGCTATGTGACACGCTCGATGTCACAGCTGCCTGTGACCATAGTGACGAGAGGATAATGGAGATTTTGAATCTCTGCGTACACTTTTGGACACTGGACACTTGTGGATTGTGTGAGGCCCACTGATATCTGAGCGCTATGTGACATGCTCGATGGCACAGCTGCCTGTGACCAAAGTGACAAGAGGATAATGGAGATTTTGAATCTCTGCGTACACTTTTGGACACTGGACACTTGTAGATTGTGTGAGGCCCACTGATATCTGAGCGCTATGTGACACGCTCGATGGCACAGCTGCCTGTGACCAAAGTGACGAGAGGATAATGGAGATTTTGAATCTCTGCGTACACTTTTGGACACTGGACACTTGTAGATTGTGTGAGGCCCACTGATATCTGAGCGCTATGTGACACGCTCGGTGGCACAGCTGCCTGTGACCAAAGTGACGAGAGGATAATGGAGATTTTGAATCTCTGCGTACACTTTTGGACACTGGACACTTGTAGATTGTGTGAGGCCCACTGATATCTGAGCGCTATGTGACACGCTCGATGGCACAGCTGCCTGTGACCAAAGTGACGAGAGGATAATGGAGATTTTGAATCTCTGCGTACACTTTTGGACACTGGACACTTGTGGATTGTGTGAGGCCCACTGATATCTGAGCGCTATGTGACACACTCGATGGCACAGCTGCCTGTGACCAAAGTGACGAGAGGATAATGGAGATTTTGAATCTCTGCGTACACTTTTGGACACTGGACACTTGTGGATTGTGTGAGGCCCACTGATATCTGAGCGCTATGTGACACACTCGATGGCACAGCTGCCTGTGACCAAAGTGACGAGAGGATAATGGAGATTTTGAATCTCTGCGTACACTTTTGGACACTGGACACTTGTGGGTTGTGTGAGGCCCACTGATATCTGAGCGCTATGTGACACGCTCGATGGCACAGCTGCCTGTGACCAAAGTGACGAGAGGATAATGGAGATTTTGAATCTCTGCGTACACTTTTGGACACTGGACACTTGTGGATTGTGTGAGGCCCACTGATATCTGAGCGCTATGTGACACGCTCGATGGCACAGCTGCCTGTGACCAAAGTGACGAGAGGATAATGGAGATTTTGAATCTCTGCGTACACTTTTGGACACTGGACACTTGTAGATTGTGTGAGGCCCACTGATATCTGAGCGCTATGTGACAGGCTCGATGGCACAGCTGCCTGTGACCAAAGTGACGAGAGGATAATGGAGATTTTTAATCTCTGCGTACACTTTTGGACACTGGACACTTGTGGATTGTGTGAGGCCCACTGATATCTGAGCGCTATGTGACACGCTCGATGGCACAGCTGCCTGTGACCAAAGTGACGAGAGGATAATGGAGATTTTGAATCTCTGCGTACACTTTTGAACACTGGACACTTGTGGATTGTGTGAGGCCCACTGATATCTGAGCGCTATGTGACACGCTCGATGGCACAGCTGCCTGTGACCAAAGTGACGAGAGGATAATGGAGATTTTGAATCTCTGCGTACACTTTTGGACACTGGACACTTGTGGATTGTGCGAGGCCCACTGATATCTGAGCGCTATGTGACACGCTCGATGGCACAGCTGCCTGTGACCAAAGTGACGAGAGGATAATGGAGATTTTGAATCTCTGCGTACACTTTTGGACACTGGACACTTGTGGATTGTGTGAGGCCCACTGATATCTGAGCGCTATGTGACACGCTCGATGGCACAGCTGCCTGTGACCAAAGTGACGAGAGAATAATGGAGATTTTGAATCTCTGCGTACACTTTTTTTACACTGGACACTTGTGGATTGTGTGGGGCCCACTGATATCTGAGCGCTATGTGACACGCTCGATGGCACAGCTGCCTGTGATCAAAGTGACGAGAGGATAATTGAGATTTTGAATCTCTGCGTACACTTTTGGACACTGGACACTTGTGGATTGTGTGAGGCCCACTGATATCTGAGCGCTATGTGACACGCTCGATGGCACAGCTGCCTGTGACCAAAATGACGAGAGGATAATGGAGATTTTGAATCTCTGCGTACACTTTTGGACACTGGACACTTGTGGATTGTGTGAGGCCCACTGATATCTGAGCGCTATGTGACACGCTCGATGGCACAGCTGCCTGTGACCAAAGTGACGAGAGGATAATGGAGATTTTGAATCTCTACGTACACTTTTGGACACTGGACACTTGTGGATTGTGTGAGGCCCACTGATATCTGAGCGCTATGTGACACGCTCGATGGCACAGCTGCCTGTGACCAAAGTGACGAGAGGATAATGGAGATTTTGAATCTCTGCGTACACTTTTGGACACTGGACACTTGTGGATTGTGTGAGGCCCACTGATATCTGAGCGCTATGTGACAGGCTCGATGGCACAGCTGCCTGTGACCAAAGTGACGAGAGGATAATGGAGATTTTGAATCTCTGCGCACACTTTTGGACACTGGACACTTGTGGATTGTGTGAGGCCCACTGATATCTGAGCACTATGTGACACGCTCGATGGCACAGCTGCCTGTGACCAAAGTGATGAGAGGATAATGGAGATTTTGAATCTCTGCGTACACTTTTGGACACTGGACACTTGTGGATTGTGTGAGGCCCACTGATATCTGAGCGCTATGTGACACGCTCGATGGCACAGCTGCCTGTGACCAAAGTGACGAGAGGATAATGGAGATTTTGAATCTCTGCGTACACTTTTGGACACTGGACACTTGTGGATTGTGTGAGGCCCACTGATATCTGAGCGCTATGTGACACGCTCGATGGCACAGCTGCCTGTGACCAAAGTGACGAGAGGATAATGGAGATTTTGAATCTCTGCGTACACTTTTGGACACTGGACACTTGTGGATTGTGTGAGGACCACTGATATCTGAGTGCTATGTGACACGCTCGATGGCACAGCTGCCTGTGACCAAAGTGACGAGAGGATAATGGAGATTTTGAATCTCTGCGTACACTTTTGGACACTGGACACTTGTAGATTGTGTGAGGCCCACTTATATCTGAGCGCTATGTGACAGGCTCGATGGCACAGCTGCCTGTGACCAAAGTGACGAGAGGATAATGGAGATTTTTAATCTCTGCGTACACTTTTGGACACTGGACACTTGTGGATTGTGTGAGGCCCACTGATATCTGAGCGCTATGTGACACGCTCGATGGCAAAGCTGCCTGTGACCAAAGTGACGAGAGGATAATGGAGATTTTGAATCTCTGCGTACACTTTTGGACACTGGACACTTGTGGATTGTGTGAGGCCCACTGATATCTGAGCGCTATGTGACATGCTCGATGGCACAGCTGCCTGTGACCAAAGTGACGAGAGGATAATGGAGATTTTGAATCTCTGCGTACACTTTTGGACACTGGACACTTGTAGATTGTGTGAGGCCCACTGATATCTGAGCGCTATGTGACACGCTCGATGGCACAGCTGCCTGTGACCAAAGTGACGAGAGGATAATGGAGAATTTGAATCTCTGCGTACACTTTTGGACACTGGACACTTGTGAATTGTGTGAGGCCCACTGATATCTGAGCGCTATGTGACACGCTCGATGGCACAGCTGCCTGTGACCAAAGTGACGAGAGGATAATGGAGATTTTGAATCTCTGCGTACACTTTTGGACACTGGACACTTGTAGATTGTGTGAGGCCCACTGATATCTGAGCGCTATGTGACACGCTCGATGGCACAGCTGCCTGTGACCAAAGTGACGAGAGGATAATGGAGATTTTGATTCTCTGCGTACACTTTTGGACACTGGACACTTGTAGATTGTGTGAGGCCTACTGATATCTGAGCGCTGTGACACGCTCGATGGCACAGCTGCCTGTGACCAAAGTGACGAGAGGATAATGGAGATTTTGAATCTCTGCGTACACTTTTGGACACTGGACACTTGTGGATTGTGTGCGGCCCACTGATATCTGAGCGCTATGTGACACGCTCGATGGCACAGCTGCCTGTGACCAAAGTGACGAGAGGATAATGGAGATTTTGAATCTCTGCGTACACTTTTGAACACTGGACACTTGTGGATTGTGTGAGGCCCACTGATATCTGAGCGCTTTGTGACACGCTCGATGGCACAGCTGCCTGTGACCAAAGTGACGAGAGGATAATGGAGATTTTGAATCTCTGCGTACACTTTTGGACACTGGACACTTGAGGATTGTGTGAGGCCCACTGATATCTGAGCGCTATGTGACACGCTCGATGGCACAGCTGCCTGTGACCAAAGTGACGAGAGGATAATGGAGATTTTGAATCTCTGCGTACACTTTTGGACACTGGACACTTGTGGATTGTGTGAGGCCCACTGTGCGCATCTACTCCCCCTCCAACCTCCAACTGGCTGTCATCTACCGCCCCCCAGGGCCAGCCACCACCTTCTTTGACCACTTCACCACCTGGTTACTTCATTTCCTTTCCGCGGACATCCCTACTATCATCATGGGCGACTTCAACATCCCCATTGACACCTCCCTCTCAGCTGTCACTAAACTTCTATCTCTCACTTCCTCCTTCGGCCTCACTCAATGGTCTTCTACAGCCACCCACAAAGATGGCCACACACTGGACCTCATCTTCACCCGCCTCTGCTCCCTATCTAACCTCTCTAACTCACCTCTTCCTCTCTCTGACCACAACCTGCTCACATTCTCTTCCCTCTTCACTCCATGCCTACAATCCCCACCCCACAAACTTTCACACCCTCGCAGGAATCTTAAACACCTTGACCTACACTCATTCTCCGAATCCCTCCTCCCTCTTACAGATATAAGTTCCTTACACAATGCGGATGACGCTGCCGCTCTATATAACACCACAATAGCTGTAGCTTTGGAATCCGCTGCCCCACTTACACATACCAAAACTCGCAAAATTAACAGACAGCCCTGGCACACCAGCCTGACCAAAGAGCTGAGGCGAGCTTCCAGGGCTGCTGAGCGCAGATGGAAAAGATCCCACTCCAACGAGCATTTCATCGCATTCAAACAGTCCCTCACTACTTTCAAGACCACACTCGCCACAGCTAAACAAACCTACTTCTCATCTCTCATATCCTCCCTGTCTCACAACCCTAAACAGTTATTCAACACCTTCAATTCTCTCCTCCGCCCCCCAGCACCTCCTCCCTCCCCACTCATCTCAGCTGAAGACTTTGCCTCATTTTTCAAGCAGAAAATTGATAACATCAGGGACAGTTTTGGTCAACAACCCCCAGAGCCCTTCCTCCCGACTTCCCAGCCCTCCACCTTCAAAACCAACTTCTCCACCATTACAGAAGATCGACTCTCCACTCTACTCTCAAGATCACATCTCACCACCTGTGCACTCGACCCGATCCCATCCCACTTCATCCCAAACCTCACCACAGTCTTCATCCCAACCCTAACCCATCTCTTCAACCTATCACTAACAACTGGTGTTTTCCCCTCAAGCTTTAAACATGCCTCCATCACACCTATCCTCAAAAAGCCCTCTCTTGACCCATCCTCTGTATCTAGCTATCGCCCTATATCACTTCTCCCATACGCCTCCAAGCTACTGGAACAACACGTCTACCTTGAACTGTCCTCCCATCTCTCTTCTTGCTCCCTCTTCGACCGCTTACAATCTGGCTTCCGGTCACACCACTCCACTGAAACTGCCCTTACTAAGGTCACCAATGACCTCTTAACTGCCAAGAGCAAGCGACACTACTCCGTCCTCCTCCTCCTGGACCTGTCGGCTGCCTTTGACACAGTGGACCATTCCCTATTATTACAGACCCTCTCATCCCTCGGCATCACAGACTTGGCCCTCTCCTGGATCTCATCATACCTAACAGACCGGACATTCAGCGTCTCCCACTCACACACCACCTCCTCACCTCGCCCCCTATCTGTCGGAGTCCCACAAGGTTCAGTCCTAGGGCCCCTGCTGTTCTCTATTTACACCTTTGGCCTGGGACAGCTCATAGAATCTCATGGCTTTCAGTATCATCTTTATGCTGATGACACACAGATCTACATCTCTGGACCAGATATCACCTCCCTACTAACCAGAATCCCTCAATGTCTGTCCACTATTTCATCCTTCTTCTCCACTAGATATCTGAAACTCAACATGGACAAAACAGAATTCATCATCTTTCCCCCATCTCACGTGACCCCCCCTACGAACCTATCAATTACAGTAAATGACTGCCCACTCTCCCCAGTCCCACAAGCTCGCTGCCTCGGAGTAATCCTTGATGCTGATCTCTCCTTCAAACCACATATCCAAACCCTTTCCACTTCCTGCCGACTTCAACTCAAAAATATTTCACGCATCCGTTCATTCCTCACCCAAGAATCTGCAAAAAACCTTGTCCATGCCCTCATCATCTCTCGCCTTGACTACTGCAACCTCATGCTCTGTGGCCTCCCCTCAAACACTCTCGCACCCCTCCAATCTATTCTAAACTCTGCTGCCCGACTAATCCACCTGTCCCCCCGCTATTCCCCAGCTTCTCCCCTCTGTCAATCCCTTCATTGGCTCCCAATTGCCCAGAGACTCCATTACAAAACCCTAACCATGACATACAAAGCCATCCACAACTTGTCTCCTCCATACATCTGTGACCTCGTCTCCCGGTACTTTCCTGCACGCAACCTCCGATCCTCACAAGATCTCCTTCTCTACTCCCCTCTTATCTCCTCTTCCCACAATCGCATACAAGATTTCTCTCGCGCATCACCCCTACTCTGGAACTCTCTACCACAACATATCAGACTCTCGCCTACCATCGAAACCTTCAAAAAGAGCCTGAAGACCCACCTCTTCCGACAAGTCTATAACCTGCAGTAACCACTGATCGACCAAACCGCTGCACGACCAGCTCTACCCTCGCCTACTGTATTATCACCCATCCCGCTGTAGATTGTGAGCCTTCGCGGGCAGGGTCCTCTCTCCTCCTGTACCAGTTATGACTTGTATTGTTTAAGATTATTGTACTTGTTTTTATGCATACCCCCCTCACATGTAAAGCGCCATGGAATAAATGGCGCTATAACAATAAATAATAATAATAATAATAATATCTGAGCGCTATGTGACATGCTCAATGGCACAGCTGCCTGTGACCAAAGTGACGAGAGGATAATGGAGATTTTGAATCTCTGCGTACACTTTTGGACACTGGACACTTGTGGATTGTGTGAGGCCCACTGATATCTGAGCGCTATGTGACACGCTCGATGGCACAGCTGCCTGTGACCAAAGTGACGAGAGGATAATGGAGATTTTGAATCTCTGCGTACACTTTTGGACACTGGACACTTGTAGATTGTGTGAGGCCCATTGATATCTGAGCGCTATGTGACACGCTCGATGGCACAGCTGCCTGTGACCAAAGTGACGAGAGGATAATGGAGATTTTGAATCTCTGCGTACACTTTTGGACACTGGACACTTGTAGATTGTGTGAGGCCCACTGATATCTGAGCGCTATGTGACACGCTCGATGGCACAGCTGCCTGTGACCAAAGTGACGAGAGGATAATGGAGATTTTGAATCTCTGCGTACACTTTTGGACACTGAACACTTGTGGATTGTGTGAGGCCCACTGATATCTGAGCGCTATGTGACACACTCGATGGCACAGCTGCCTGTGACCAAAGTGACAAGAGGATAATGGAGATTTTGAATCTCTGCGTACACTTTTGGACACTGGACACTTGTGGATTGTGTGAGGCCCACTGATATCTGAGCGCTATGTGACACGCTCGATGGCACAGCTGCCTGTGACCAAAGTGACGAGAGGATAATGGAGATTTTGAATCTCTGCGTACACTTTTGGACACTGGACACTTGTGGATTGTGTGAGGCCCACTGATATCTGAGCGCTATGTGACACACTCGATGGCACAGCTGCCTGTGACCAAAGTGACGAGAGGATAATGGAGATTTTGAATCTCTGCGTACACTTTTGGACACTGGACACTTGTAGATTGTGTGAGGCCCACTGATATCTGAGCGCTATGTGACACGCTCGATGGCACAGCTGCCTGTGACCAAAGTGAAGAGAGGATAATGGAGATTTTGAATCTCTGCGTACACTTTTGGACACTGGACACTTGTGGATTGTGTGAGGCCCACTGATATCTGAGCGCTATGTGACACGCTCGATGGCACAGCTGCCTGTGACCAAAGTGACGAGAGGATAATGGAGATTTTGAATCTCTGCGTACACTTTTGGACACTGGACACTTGTGGATTGTGTGAGGCCCACTGATATCTGAGCGCTATGTGAGACGCTCGATGGCACAGCTGCCTGTGACCAAAGTGACGAGAGGATAATGGAGATTTTGAATCTCTGCGTACACTTTTGGACACTGGACACTTGTGGATTGTGTGAGGCCCACTGATATCTGAGCGCTATGTGACACGCTCGATGGCACAGCTGCCTGTGACCAAAGTGACGAGAGGATAATGGAGATTTTGAATCTCTGCGTACACTTTTGGACACTGGACACTTGTGGATTGTGTGAGGCCCACTGATATCTGAGCGCTATGTGAGACGCTCGATGGCACAGCTGCCTGTGACCAAAGTGACGAGAGGATAATGGAGATTTTGAATCTCTGCGTACACTTTTGGACACTGGACACTTGTAGATTGTGTGAGGCCCACTGATATCTGAGCGCTATGTGACAGGCTCGATGGCACAGCTGCCTGTGACCAAAGTGATGAGAGGATAATGGAGATTTTTAATCTCTGCGTACACTTTTGGACACTGGACACTTGTGGATTGTGTGAGGCCCACTGATATCTGAGCGCTATGTGACACGCTCGATGGCACAGCTGCCTGTGACCAAAGTGACGAGAGGATAATGGAGATTTTTAATCTCTGCGTACACTTTTGGACACTGGACACTTGTGGATTGTGTGAGGCCCACTGATATCTGAGCGCTATGTGACACGCTCGATGGCACAGCTGCCTGTGACCATAGTGACGAGAGGATAATGGAGATTTTGAATCTCTGCGTACACTTTTGGACACTGGACACTTGTGGATTGTGTGAGGCCCACTGATATCTGAGCGCTATGTGACACGCTCGATGGCACAGCTGCCTGTGACCAAAGTGACGAGAGGATAATGGAGATTTTTAATCTCTGCGTACACTTTTGGACACTGGACACTTGTGGATTGTGTGAGGCCCACTGATATCTGAGCGCTATGTGACACGCTCGATGGCACAGCTGCCTGTGACCATAGTGACGAGAGGATAATGGAGATTTTGAATCTCTGCGTACACTTTTGGACACTGGACACTTGTGGATTGTGTGAGGCCCACTGATATCTGAGCGCTATGTGACACGCTCGATGGCACAGCTGCCTGTGACCAAAGTGACGAGAGGATAATGGAGATTTTGAATCTCTGCGTACACTTTTGGACACTGGACACTTGTGGATTGTGTGAGGCCCACTGATATCTGAGCGCTATGTGACACGCTCGATGGCACAGCTGCCTGTGACCAAAGTGACGAGAGGATAATGGAGATTTTGAATCTCTACGTACACTTTTGGACACTGGACACTTGTGGATTGTGTGAGGCCCACTGATATCTGAGCGCTATGTGACACGCTCGATGGCACAGCTGCCTGTGACCAAAGTGACGAGAGGATAATGGAGATTTTGAATCTCTGCGTACACTTTTGGACACTGGACACTTGTGGATTGTGTGAGGCCCACTGATATCTGAGCGCTATGTGACAGGCTCGATGGCACAGCTGCCTGTGACCAAAGTGACGAGAGGATAATGGAGATTTTGAATCTCTGCGTACACTTTTGGACACTGGACACTTGTGGATTGTGTGAGGCCCACTGATATCTGAGCGCTATGTGACACGCTCGATGGCACAGCTGCCTGTGACCAAAGTGACGAGAGGATAATGGAGATTTTGAATCTCTGCGTACACTTTTGGACACTGGACACTTGTAGATTGTGTGAGGCCCACTGATATCTGAGCGCTATGTGACACGCTCGATGGCACAGCTGCCTGTGACCAAAGTGAAGAGAGGATAATGGAGATTTTGAATCTCTGCGTACACTTTTGGACACGGGACACTTGTGGATTGTGTGAGGCCCACTGATATCTGAGCGCTATGTGACACGCTCGATGGCACAGCTGCCTGTGACCAAAGTGACGAGAGGATAATGGAGATTTTGAATCTCTGCGTACACTTTTGGACACTGGACACTTGTGGATTGTGTGAGGCCCACTGATATCTGAGCGCTATGTGACACGCTCGATGGCACAGCTGCCTGTGACCAAAGTGACGAGAGGATAATGGAGATTTTGAATCTCTGCGTACACTTTTGGACACTGGACACTTGTGGATTGTGTGAGGCCCACTGATATCTGAGCGCTATGTGAGACGCTCGATGGCACAGCTGCCTGTGACCAAAGTGACGAGAGGATAATGGAGATTTTGAATCTCTGCGTACACTTTTGGACACTGGACACTTGTAGATTGTGTGAGGCCCACTGATATCTGAGCGCTATGTGACAGGCTCGATGGCACAGCTGCCTGTGACCAAAGTGATGAGAGGATAATGGAGATTTTTAATCTCTGCGTACACTTTTGGACACTGGACACTTGTGGATTGTGTGAGGCCCACTGATATCTGAGCGCTATGTGACACGCTCGATGGCACAGCTGCCTGTGACCAAAGTGACGAGAGGATAATGGAGATTTTTAATCTCTGCGTACACTTTTGGACACTGGACACTTGTGGATTGTGTGAGGCCCACTGATATCTGAGCGCTATGTGACACGCTCGATGGCACAGCTGCCTGTGACCATAGTGACGAGAGGATAATGGAGATTTTGAATCTCTGCGTACACTTTTGGACACTGGACACTTGTGGATTGTGTGAGGCCCACTGATATCTGAGCGCTATGTGACACGCTCGATGGCACAGCTGCCTGTGACCAAAGTGACGAGAGGATAATGGAGATTTTTAATCTCTGCGTACACTTTTGGACACTGGACACTTGTGGATTGTGTGAGGCCCACTGATATCTGAGCGCTATGTGACATGCTCGATGGCACAGCTGCCTGTGACCATAGTGACGAGAGGATAATGGAGATTTTGAATCTCTGCGTACACTTTTGGACACTGGACACTTGTGGATTGTGTGAGGCCCACTGATATCTGAGCGCTATGTGACACGCTCGATGGCACAGCTGCCTGTGACCAAAGTGACGAGAGGATAATGGAGATTTTGAATCTCTGCGTACACTTTTGGACACTGGACACTTGTGGATTGTGTGAGGCCCACTGATATCTGAGCGCTATGTGACACGCTCGATGGCACAGCTGCCTGTGACCAAAGTGACGAGAGGATAATGGAGATTTTGAATCTCTACGTACACTTTTGGACACTGGACACTTGTGGATTGTGTGAGGCCCACTGATATCTGAGCGCTATGTGACACGCTCGATGGCACAGCTGCCTGTGACCAAAGTGACGAGAGGATAATGGAGATTTTGAATCTCTGCGTACACTTTTGGACACTGGACACTTGTGGATTGTGTGAGGCCCACTGATATCTGAGCGCTATGTGACAGGCTCGATGGCACAGCTGCCTGTGACCAAAGTGACGAGAGGATAATGGAGATTTTGAATCTCTGCGTACACTTTTGGACACTGGACACTTGTGGATTGTGTGAGGCCCACTGATATCTGAGCGCTATGTGACACGCTCGATGGCACAGCTGCCTGTGACCAAAGTGACGAGAGGATAATGGAGATTTTGAATCTCTACGTACACTTTTGGACACTGGACACTTGTGGATTGTGTGAGGCCCACTGATATCTGAGCGCTATGTGACACGCTCGATGGCACAGCTGCCTGTGACCAAAGTGACGAGAGGATAATGGAGATTTTGAATCTCTGCGTACACTTTTGGACACTGGACACTTGTGGATTGTGTGAGGCCCACTGATATCTGAGCGCTATGTGACACGCTCGATGGCACAGCTGCCTGTGACCAAAGTGACGAGAGGATAATGGAGATTTTGAATCTCTACGTACACTTTTGGACACTGGACACTTGTGGATTGTGTGAGGCCCACTGATATCTGAGCGCTATGTGACACGCTCGATGGCACAGCTGCCTGTGACCAAAGTGACGAGAGGATAATGGAGATTTTGAATCTCTGCGTACACTTTTGTACACTGGACACTTGTGGATTGTGTGAGGCCCACTGATATCTGAGCGCTATGTGACAGGCTCGATGGCACAGCTGCCTGTGACCAAAGTGACGAGAGGATAATGGAGATTTTGAATCTCTGCGTACACTTTTGGACACTGGACACTTGTGGATTGTGTGAGGCCCACTGATATCTGAGCGCTATGTGACACGCTCGATGGCACAGCTGCCTGTGACCAAAGTGACGAGAGGATAATGGAGATTTTGAATCTCTGCGTACACTTTTGGACACTGGACACTTGTGGATTGTGTGAGGCCCACTGTGCGCATCTACTCCCCCTTCCACCTCCAACTGGCTGTCATCTACCGCCCCCCAGGGCCAGCCACCACCTTCTTTGACCACTTCACCACCTGGTTACTTCATTTCCTTTCCGCGGACATCCCTACTATCATCATGGGCGACTTCAACATCCCCATTGACACCTCCCTCTCAGCTGCCACTAAACTTCTATCTCTCACTTCCTCCTTCGGCCTCACTCAATGGTCTTCTACAGCCACCCACAAAGATGGCCACACACTGGACCTCATCTTCACCCGCCTCTGCTCCCTATCTAACCTTTCTAACTCACCTCTTCCTCTCTCTGACCACAACCTGCTCACATTCTCTTCCCTCTTCACTCCATGCCTACAATCCCCACCCCACAAACTTTCACACCCTCGCAGGAATCTTAAACACCTTGACCTACACTCATTCTCCGAATCCCTCCTCCCTCTTACAGATATAAGTTCCTTACACAATGCGGATGACGCTGCCGCTCTATATAACACCACAATAGCTGTAGCTTTGGAATCCGCTGCCCCACTTACACATACCAAAACTCGCAAAATTAACAGACAGCCCTGGCACACCAGCCTGACCAAAGAGCTGAGGCGAGCTTCCAGGGCTGCTGAGCGCAGATGGAAAAGATCCCACTCCAACGAGCATTTCATCGCATTCAAACAGTCCCTCACTACTTTCAAGACCACACTCGCCACAGCTAAACAAACCTACTTCTCATCTCTCATATCCTCCCTGTCTCACAACCCTAAACAGTTATTCAACACCTTCAATTCTCTCCTCCGCCCCCCAGCACCTCCTCCCTCCCCACTCATCTCAGCTGAAGACTTTGCCTCATTTTTCAAGCAGAAAATTGATAACATCAGGGACAGTTTTGGTCAACAACCCCCAGAGCCCTTCCTCCCGACTTCCCAGCCCTCCACCTTCAAAACCAACTTCTCCACCATTACAGAAGATCGACTCTCCACTCTACTCTCAAGATCACATCTC
Organism: Dendrobates tinctorius; assembly: GCF_039654945.1. NCBI lineage: Eukaryota > Metazoa > Chordata > Amphibia > Anura > Dendrobatidae > Dendrobates > Dendrobates tinctorius. Next base: position 105,024 of record NW_027362095.1, read on the forward strand.
ACCACCTGTGCACTCGACCCGATCCCATCCCACTTCATCCCAAACCTCACCACAGTCTTCATCCCAACCCTAACCCATCTCTTCAACCTATCACTAACAACTGGTGTTTTCCCCTCAAGCTTTAAACATGCCTCCATCACACCTATCCTCAAAAAGCCCTCTCTTGACCCATCCTCTGTATCTAGCTATCGCCCTATATCACTTCTCCCATACGCCTCCAAGCTACTGGAACAACACGTCTACCTTGAACTGTCCTCCCATCTCTCTTCTTGCTCCCTCTTCGACCGCTTACAATCTGGCTTCCGGTCACACCACTCCACTGAAACTGCCCTTACTAAGGTCACCAATGACCTCTTAACTGCCAAGAGCAAGCGACACTACTCCGTCCTCCTCCTCCTGGACCTGTCGGCTGCCTTTGACACAGTGGACCATTCCCTATTATTACAGACCCTCTCATCCCTCGGCATCACAGACTTGGCCCTCTCCTGGATCTCATCATACCTAACAGACCGGACATTCAGCGTCTCCCACTCACACACCACCTCCTCACCTCGCCCCCTATCTGTCGGAGTCCCACAAGGTTCAGTCCTAGGGCCCCTGCTGTTCTCTATTTACACCTTTGGCCTGGGACAGCTCATAGAATCTCATGGCTTTCAGTATCATCTTTATGCTGATGACACACAGATCTACATCTCTGGACCAGATATCACCTCCCTACTAACCAGAATCCCTCAATGTCTGTCCACTATTTCATCCTTCTTCTCCACTAGATATCTGAAACTCAACATGGACAAAACAGAATTCATCATCTTTCCCCCATCTCACGTGACCCCCCCTACGAACCTATCAATTACAGTAAATGACTGCCCACTCTCCCCAGTCCCACAAGCTCGCTGCCTCGGAGTAATCCTTGATGCTGATCTCTCCTTCAAACCACATATCCAAACCCTTTCCACTTCCTGCCGACTTCAACTCAAAAATATTTCACGCATCCGTTCATTCCTCACCCAAGAATCTGCAAAAACCCTAGTCCATGCCCTCATCATCTCTCGCCTTGACTACTGCAACCTCATGCTCTGTGGCCTCCCCTCAAACACTCTCGCACCCCTCCAATCTATTCTAAACTCTGCTGCCCGACTATTCCACCTGTCCCCCCGCTATTCCCCAGCTTCTCCCCTCTGTCAATCCCTTCACTGGCTCCCAATTGCCCAGAGACTCCATTACAAAACCCTAACCATGACATACAAAGCCATCCACAACTTGTCTCCTCCATACATCTGTGACCTCGTCTCCCGGTACTTTCCTGCACGCAACCTCCGATCCTCACAAGATCTCCTTCTCTACTCCCCTCTTATCTCCTCTTCCCACAATCGCATACAAGATTTCTCTCGCGCATCACCCCTACTCTGGAACTCTCTACCACAACATATCAGACTCTCGCCTACCATCGAAACCTTCAAAAAGAGCCTGAAGACCCACCTCTTCCGACAAGACTATAACCTGCAGTAACCACTGATCGACCAAACCACTGCACGACCAGCTCTACCCTCGCCTACTGTATTATCACCCATCCCGCTGTAGATTGTGAGCCTTCGCGGGTAGGGTCCTCTCTCCTCCTGTACCAGTTATGACTTGTATTGTTTAAGATTATTGTACTTGTTTTTATGCATACCCCCCTCACATGTAAAGCGCCATGGAATAAATGGCGCTATAACAATAAATAATAATAATAATAATAATATCTGAGCGCTATGTGACATGCTCGATGGCACAGCTGCCTGTGACCAAAGTGAAGAGAGGATAATGGAGATTTTGAATCTCTGCGTACACTTTTGGACACTGGACACTTGTGGATTGTGTGAGGCCCACTGATATCTGAGCGCTATGTGACACGCTCGATGGCACAGCTGCCTGTGACCAAAGTGACGAGAGGATAATGGAGATTTTGAATCTCTGCGTACACTTTTGGACACTGGACACTTGTAGATTGTGTGAGGCCCATTGATATCTGAGCGCTATGTGACATGCTCGATGGCACAGCTGCCTGTGACCAAAGTGACGAGAGGATAATGGAGATTTTGAATCTCTGCGTACACTTTTGGACACTGGACACTTGTAGATTGTGTGAGGCCCACTGATATCTGAGCGCTATGTGACACGCTCGATGGCACAGCTGCCTGTGACCAAAGTGACTAGAGGATAATGGAGATTTTGAATCTCTGCGTACACTTTTGGACACTGAACACTTGTGGATTGTGTGAGGCCCACTGATATCTGAGCGCTATGTGACACGCTCGATGGCACAGCTGCCTGTGACCAAAGTGACGAGAGGATAATGGAGATTTTGAATCTCTGCGTACACTTTTGGACACTGGACACTTGTGGATTGTGTGAGGCCCACTGATATCTGAGCGCTATGTGACACACTCGATGGCACAGCTGCCTGTGACCAAAGTGACGAGAGGATAATGGAGATTTTGAATCTCTGCGTACACTTTTGGACACTGGACACTTGTGGATTGTGTGAGGCCCACTGATATCTGAGCGCTATGTGACACGCTCGATGGCACAGCTGCCTGTGACCAAAGTGACGAGAGGATAATGGAGATTTTGAATCTCTGCGTACACTTTTGGACACTGGACACTTGTGGATTGTGTGAGGCCCACTGATATCTGAGCGCTATGTGACACACTCGATGGCACAGCTGCCTGTGACCAAAGTGACGAGAGGATAATGGAGATTTTGAATCTCTGCGTACACTTTTGGACACTGGACACATGTAGATTGTGTGAGGCCCACTGATATCTGAGCGCTATGTGACACGCTCGATGGCACAGCTGCCTGTGACCAAAGTGACGAGAGGATAATGGAGATTTTGAATCTCTGCGTACACTTTTGGACACTGGACACTTGTGGATTGTGTGAGGCCCACTGATATCTGAGCGCTATGTGACACGCTCGATGGCACAGCTGCCTGTGACCAAAGTGACGAGAGGATAATGGAGATTTTGAATCTCTGCGTACACTTTTGGACACTGGACACTTGTGGATTGTGTGAGGCCCACTGATATCTGAGCGCTATGTGAGACGCTCGATGGCACAGCTGCCTGTGACCAAAGTGACGAGAGGATAATGGAGATTTTGAATCTCTGCGTACACTTTTGGACACTGGACACTTGTGGATTGTGTGAGGCCCACTGATATCTGAGCGCTATGTGACACGCTCGATGGCACAGCTGCCTGCGACCAAAGTGACGAGAGGATAATGGAGATTTTGAATCTCTGCGTACACTTTTGGACACTGGACACTTGTAGATTGTGTGAGGCCCACTGATATCTGAGCGCTATGTGACAGGCTCGATGGCACAGCTGCCTGTGACCAAAGTGACGAGAGGATAATGGAGATTTTTAATCTCTGCGTACACTTTTGGACACTGGACACTTGTGGATTGTGTGAGGCCCACTGATATCTGAGCGCTATGTGACACGCTCGATGGCACAGCTGCCTGTGACCAAAGTGACGAGAGGATAATGGAGATTTTTAATCTCTGCGTACACTTTTGGACACTGGACACTTGTGGATTGTGTGAGGCCCACTGATATCTGAGCGCTATGTGACACGCTCGATGGCACAGCTGCCTGTGACCATAGAGACGAGAGGATAATGGAGATTTTGAATCTCTGCGTACACTTTTGGACACTGGACACTTGTGGATTGTGTGAGGCCCACTGATATCTGAGCGCTATGTGACATGCTCGATGGCACAGCTGCCTGTGACCAAAGTGACGAGAGGATAATGGAGATTTTGAATCTCTGCGTACACTTTTGGACACTGGACACTTGTAGATTGTGTGAGGCCCACTGATATCTGAGCGCTATGTGACACGCTCGATGGCACAGCTGCCTGTGACCAAAGTGACGAGAGGATAATGGAGATTTTGAATCTCTGCGTACACTTTTGGACACTGGACACTTGTAGATTGTGTGAGGCCCACTGATATCTGAGCGCTATGTGACACGCTCGATGGCACAGCTGCCTGTGACCAAAGTGACGAGAGGATAATGGAGATTTTGAATCTCTGCATACACTTTTGGACACTGGACACTTGTAGATTGTGTGAGGCCCACTGATATCTGAGCGCTATGTGACACGCTCGATGGCACAGCTGCCTGTGACCAAAGTGACGAGAGGATAATGGAGATTTTGAATCTCTGCGTACACTTTTGGACACTGGACACTTGTGGATTGTGTGAGGCCCACTGATATCTGAGCGCTGTGTGACACGCTCGATGGCACAGCTGCCTGTGACCAAAGTGACGAGAGGATAATGGAGATTTTGAATCTCTGCGTACACTTTTGGACACTGGACACTTGTGGATTGTGTGAGGCCCACTGATATCTGAGCGCTATGTGACACGCTCGATGGCACAGCTGCCTGTGACCAAAGTGACGAGAGGATAATGGAGATTTTGAATCTCTGCGTACACTTTTTTTACACTGGACACTTGTGGAATGTGTGAGGCCCACTGATATCTGAGCGCTATGTGACACGCTCGATGGCACAGCTGCCTGTGACCAAAGTGACGAGAGGATAATGGAGATTTTGAATCTCTGCGTACACTTTTGGACACTGGACACTTGTAGATTGTGTGAGGCCCACTGATATCTGAGCGCTATGTGACACGCTCGATGGCACAGCTGCCTGTGACCAAAGTGACGAGAGGATAATGGAGATTTTGAATCTCTGCGTACACTTTTGGACACTGGACACTTGTGGATTGTGTGAGGCCCACTGATATCTGAGCGCTATGTGACACGCTCGATGGCACAGCTGCCTGTGACCAAAGTGACGAGAGGATAATGGAGATTTTGAATCTCTGCGTACACTTTTGGACACTGGACACTTGTGGATTGTGTGAGGCCCACTGATATCTGAGCGCTATGTGACACGCTCGATGGCACAGCTGCCTGTGACCAAAGTGACGAGAGGATAATGGAGATTTTGAATCTCTGCGTACACTTTTTTTACACTGGACACTTGTGGAATGTGTGAGGCCCACTGATATCTGAGCGCTATGTGACACGCTCGATGGCACAGCTGCCTGTGACCAAAGTGACGAGAGGATAATGGAGATTTTGAATCTCTGCGTACACTTTTGGACACTGGACACTTGTGGATTGTGTGAGGCCCACTGATATCTGAGCGCTATGTGACACGCTCGATGGCACAGCTGCCTGTGACCAAAGTGACGAGAGGATAATGGAGATTTTGAATCTCTGCGTACACTTTTGGACACTGGACACTTGTGGATTGTGTGAGGCCCACTGATATCTGAGCGCTATGTGACAGGCTCGATGGCACAGCTGCCTGTGACCAAAGTGACGAGAGGATAATGGAGATTTTGAATCTCTGCGCACACTTTTGGACACTGGACACTTGTGGATTGTGTGAGGCCCACTGATATCTGAGCGCTATGTGACACGCTCGATGGCACAGCTGCCTGTGACCAAAGTGACGAGAGGATAATGGAGATTTTGAATCTCTGCGTACACTTTTGGACAATGGACACTTGTGGATTGTGTGAGGCCCACTGATATCTGAGCGCTATGTGACACGCTCGATGGCACAGCTGCCTGTGACCAAAGTGACGAGAGGATAATGGAGATTTTGAATCTCTGCGTACACTTTTGGACACTGTACACTTGTGGATTGTGTGAGGCCCACTGATATCTGAGCGCTATGTGACACGCTCGATGGCACAGCTGCCTGTGACCAAAGTGACGAGAGGATAATGGAGATTTTGAATCTCTGCGTACACTTTTGGACACTGGACACTTGTGGATTGTTTGAGGACCACTGATATCTGAGCGCTATGTGACACGCTCGATGGCACAGCTGCCTGTGACCAAAGTGACGAGAGGATAATGGAGATTTTGAATCTCTGCGTACACTTTTGGACACTGGACACTTGTAGATTGTGTGAGGCCCACTGATATCTGAGCGCTATGTGACAGGCTCGATGGCACAGCTGCCTGTGACCAAAGTGACGAGAGGATAATTGAGATTTTTAATCTCTGCGTACAATTTTGGACACTGGACACTTGTGGATTGTGTGAGGCCCACTGATATCTGAGCGCTATGTGACACGCTCGATGGCACAGCTGCCTGTGACCAAAGTGACGAGAGGATAATGGAGATTTTGAATCTCTGCGTACACTTTTGGACACTGGACACTTGTGGATTGTGTGAGGCCCACTGATATCTGAGCGCTATGTGACATGCTCGATGGCACAGCTGCCTGTGACCAAAGTGGCGAGAGGATAATGGAGATTTTGAATCTCTGCGTACACTTTTGGACACTGGACACTTGTAGATTGTGTGAGGCCCACTGATATCTGAGCACTATGTGACACGCTCGATGGCACAGCTGCCTGTGACCAAAGTGACGAGAGGATAATGGAGATTTTGAAACTCTGCGTACACTTTTGGACACTGGACACTTGTAGATTGTGTGAGGCCCACTGATATCTGAGCGCTATGTGACACGCTCGATGGCACAGCTGCCTGTGACCAAAGTGACGAGAGGATAATGGAGATTTTGAATCTCTGCGTACACTTTTGGACACTGGACACTTGTGAATTGTGTGAGGCCCACTGATATCTGAGCGCTATGTGACACGCTCGATGGCACAGCTGCCTGTGACCAAAGTGACGAGAGGATAATGGAGATTTTGAATCTCTGCATACACTTTTGGACACTGGACACTTGTAGATTGTGTGAGGCCCACTGATATCTGAGCGCTATGTGACACGCTCGATGGCACAGCTGCCTGTGACCAAAGTGACGAGAGGATAATGGAGATTTTGAATCTCTGCGTACACTTTTGGACACTGGACACTTGTGGATTGTGTGAGGCCCACTGATATCTGAGCGCTATGTGACATGCTCGATGGCACAGCTGCCTGTGACCAAAGTGACGAGAGGATAATGGAGATTTTGAATCTCTGCGTACACTTTTGGACAATGGACACTTGTGGATTGTGTGAGGCCCACTGATATCTGAGCGCTATGTGACACACTCGATGGCACAGCTGCCTGTGACCAAAGTGACGAGAGGATAATGGAGATTTTGAATCTCTGCGTACACTTTTGGACACTGGACACTTGTGGATTGTGTGAGGCCCACTGATATCTGAGCGCTATGTGACACACTCGATGGCACAGCTGCCTGTGACCAAAGTGACGAGAGGATAATGGAGATTTTGAATCTCTGCGCACACTTTTGGACACTGGACACTTGTAGATTGTGTGAGGCCCACTGATATCTGAGCGCTATGTGACACGCTCGATGGCACAGCTGCCTGTGACCAAAGTGACGAGAGGATAATGGAGATTTTGAATCTCTGCGTACACTTTTGGACACTGGACACTTGTGGATTGTGTGAGGCCCACTGATATCTGAGCGCTATGTGACACGCTCGATGGCACAGCTGCCTGTGACCAAAGTGACGAGAGGATAATGGAGATTATGAATCTCTGCGTACACTTTTGGACACTGGACACTTGTGGATTGTGTGAGGCCCACTGATATCTGAGCGCTATGTGACACGCTCGATGGCACAGCTGCCTGTGACCAAAGTGACGAGAGGATAATGGAGATTTTGAATCTCTGCGTACACTTTTGGACACTGGACACTTGTAGATTGTGTGAGGCCCACTGATATCTGAGCGCTATGTGACAGGCTCGATGGCACAGCTGCCTGTGACCAAAGTGACGAGAGGATAATGGAGATTTTTAATCTCTGCGTACACTTTTGGACACTGGACACTTGTGGATTGTGTGAGGCCCACTGATATCTGAGCGCTATGTGACACGCTCGATGGCACAGCTGCCTGTGACCAAAGTGACGAGAGGATAATGGAGATTTTGAATCTCTGCGTACACTTTTTAACACTGGACACTTGTGGATTGTGTGAGGCCCACTGATATCTGAGCGCTTTGTGACACGCTCGATGGCACAGCTGCCTGTGACCAAAGTGACGAGAGGATAATGGAGATTTTGAATCTCTGCGTACACTTTTGGACACTGGACACTTGAGGATTGTGTGAGGCCCACTGATATCTGAGCGCTATGTGACACGCTCGATGGCACAGCTGCCTGTGACCAAAGTGACGAGAGGATAATGGAGATTTTGAATCTCTGCGTACACTTTTGGACACTGGACACTTGTGGATTGTGTGAGGCCCACTGATATCTGAGCGCTATGTGACATGCTCGATGGCACAGCTGCCTGTGACCAAAGTGACGAGAGGATAATGGAGATTTTGAATCTCTGTGTACACTTTTGGACACTGGACACTTGTGGATTGTGTGAGGCCCACTGATATCTGAGCGCTATGTGACACGCTCGATGGCACAGCTGCCTGTGACCAAAGTGACGAGAGGATAATGGAGATTTTGAATCTCTGCGTACACTTTTGGACACTGGACACTTGTGGATTGTGTGAGGCCCACTGATATCTGAGCGCTATGTGACACGCTCGATGGCACAGCTGCCTGTGACCAAAGTGACGAGAGGATAATGGAGATTTTGAATCTCTACGTACACTTTTGGACACTGGACACTTGTGGATTGTGTGAGGCCCACTGATATCTGAGAGCTATGTGACACGCTCGATGGCACAGCTGCCTGTGACCAAAGTGACGAGAGGATAATGGAGATTTTGAATCTCTGCGTACACTTTTGGACAATGGACACTTGTGGATTGTGTGAGGCCCACTGATATCTGAGCGCTATGTGACAGGCTCGATGGCACAGCTGCCTGTGACCAAAGTGACGAGAGGATAATGGAGATTTTGAATCTCTGCGCACACTTTTGGACACTGGACACTTGTGGATTGTGTGAGGCCCACTGATATCTGAGCGCTATGTGACACGCTCGATGGCACAGCTGCCTGTGACCAAAGTGACGAGAGGATAATGGAGATTTTGAATCTCTGCGTACACTTTTGGACACTGGACACTTGTGGATTGTGTGAGGCCCACTGATATCTGAGCGCTATGTGACACGCTCGATGGCACAGCTGCCTGTGACCAAAGTGACGAGAGGATAATGGAGATTTTGAATCTCTGCGTACACTTTTGGACACTGGACACTTGTGGATTGTGTGAGGCCCACTGATATCTGAGCGCTATGTGACACGCTCGATGGCACAGCTGCCTGTGACCAAAGTGACGAGAGGATAATGGAGATTTTGAATCTCTACGTACACTTTTGGACACTGGACACTTGTGGATTGTGTGAGGCCCACTGATATCTGAGCGCTATGTGACACGCTCGATGGCACAGCTGCCTGTGACCAAAGTGACGAGAGGATAATGGAGATTTTGAATCTCTGCGTACACTTTTGTACACTGGACACTTGTGGATTGTGTGAGGCCCACTGATATCTGAGCGCTATGTGACAGGCTCGATGGCACAGCTGCCTGTGACCAAAGTGACGAGAGGATAATGGAGATTTTGAATCTCTGTGCACACTTTTGGACACTGGACACTTGTGGATTGTGTGAGGCCCACTGATATCTGAGCGCTATGTGACATGCTCGATGGCACAGCTGCCTGTGACCAAAGTGACGAGAGGATAATGGAGATTTTGAATCTCTGTGTACACTTTTGGACACTGGACACTTGTGGATTGTGTGAGGCCCACTGATATCTGAGCGCTATGTGACACGCTCGATGGCACAGCTGCCTGTGACCAAAGTGACGAGAGGATAATGGAGATTTTGAATCTCTGCGTACACTTTTGGACACTGGACACTTGTGGATTGTGTGAGGCCCACTGATATCTGAGCGCTATGTGACACGCTCGATGGCACAGCTGCCTGTGACCAAAGTGACGAGAGGATAATGGAGATTTTGAATCTCTGCGTACACTTTTGGACACTGGACACTTGTGGATTGTGTGAGGCCCACTGATATCTGAGCGCTATGTGACACGCTCGATGGCACAGCTGCCTGTGACCAAAGTGACGAGAGGATAATGGAGATTTTGAATCTCTGCGTACACTTTTGGACACTGGACACTTGTGGATTGTGTGAGGCCCACTGATATCTGAGCGCTATGTGACAGGCTCGATGGCACAGCTGCCTGTGACCAAAGTGACGAGAGGATAATGGAGATTTTGAATCTCTGCGCACACTTTTGGACACTGGACACTTGTGGATTGTGTGAGGCCCACTGATATCTGAGCGCTATGTGACACGCTCGATGGCACAGCTGCCTGTGACCAAAGTGACGAGAGGATAATGGAGATTTTGAATCTCTGCGTACACTTTTGGACACTGGACACTTGTGGATTGTGTGAGGCCCACTGATATCTGAGCGCTATGTGACACGCTCGATGGCACAGCTGCCTGTGACCAAAGTGTCGAGAGGATAATGGAGATTTTGAATCTCTGCGTACACTTTTGGACACTGGACACTTGTGGATTGTGTGAGGCCCACTGATATCTGAGCGCTATGTGACACGCTCGATGGCACAGCTGCCTGTGACCAAAGTGACGAGAGGATAATGGAGATTTTGAATCTCTACGTACACTTTTGGACACTGGACACTTGTGGATTGTGTGAGGCCCACTGATATCTGAGCGCTATGTGACACGCTCGATGGCACAGCTGCCTGTGACCAAAGTGACGAGAGGATAATGGAGATTTTGAATCTCTGCGTACACTTTTGGACACTGGACACTTGTGGATTGTGTGAGGCCCACTGATATCTGAGCGCTATGTGACAGGCTCGATGGCACAGCTGCCTGTGACCAAAGTGACGAGAGGATAATGGAGATTTTGAATCTCTGTGCACACTTTTGGACACTGGACACTTGTGGATTGTGTGAGGCCCACTGATATCTGAGCGCTATGTGACACGCTCGATGGCACAGCTGCCTGTGACCAAAGTGACGAGAGGATAATGGAGATTTTGAATCTCTGCGCACACTTTTGGACACTGGACACTTGTGGATTGTGTGAGGCCCACTGATATCTGAGCGCTTTGTGACACGCTCGATGGCACAGCTGCCTGTGACCAAAGTGACGAGAGGATAATGGAGATTTTGAATCTCTGCGTACACTTTTGGACACTGGACACTTGTGGATTGTGTGAGGCCCACTGATATCTGAGAGCTATGTGACACGCTCGATGGCACAGCTGCCTGTGACCAAAGTGACGAGAGGATAATGGAGATTTTGAATCTCTGCGTACACTTTTGGACACTGGACACTTGTGGATTGTGTGAGGCCCACTGATATCTGAGCGCTATGTGACAGGCTCGATGGCATAGCTGCCTGTGACCAAAGTGACGAGAGGATAATGGAGATTTTGAATCTCTGCGCACACTTTTGGACACTGGACACTTGTGGATTGTGTGAGGCCCACTGATATCTGAGCGCTATGTGACACGTTCGATGGCACAGCTGCCTGTGACCAAAGTGACGAGAGGATAATGGAGATTTTGAATCTCTGCGTACACTTTTGGACACTGGACACTTGTGGATTGTGTGAGGCCCACTGATATCTGAGCGCTATATGACACGCTCGATGGCACAGCTGCCTGTGACCAAATTGACGAGAGGATAATGGAGATTTTGAATCTCTGCGTACACTTTTGGACACTGGACACTTGTGGATTGTGTGAGGCCCACTGATATCTGAGCGCTATGTGACACGCTCGATGGCACAGCTGCCTGTGACCAAAGTGATGAGAGGATAATGGAGATTTTGAATCTCTGCGTACACTTTTGGACACTGGACACTTGTGGATTGTGTGAGGCCCACTGATATCTCAGCGCTATGTGACAGGCTCGATGGCACAGCTGCCTGTGACCAAAGTGACGAGAGGATAATGGAGATTTTGAATCTCTGCGCACACTTTTGGACACTGGACACTTGTGGATTGTGTGAGGCCCACTGATATCTGAGCGCTATGTGACACGCTCGATGGCACAGCTGCCTGTGACCAAAGTGACGAGAGGATAATGGAGATTTTGAATCTCTGCGCACACTTTTGGACACTGGACACTTGTGGATTGTGTGAGGCCCACTGATATCTGAGCGCTATGTGACATGCTCGATGGCACAGCTGTCTGTGACCAAAGTGACGAGAGGATAATGGAGATTTTGAATCTCTGCGTACACTTTTGGACACTGGACACTTGTGGATTGTGTGAGGCCCACTGATATCTGAGCGCTATGTGACACGCTCGATGGCACAGCTGCCTGTGACCAAAGTGACGAGAGGATAATGGAGATTTTGAATCTCTGCGTACAATTTTGGACACTGGACACTTGTGGATTGTGAGAGGCCCACTGATATCTGAGCGCTATTTGACACGCTCGATGGCACAGCTGTGACAAAAGTGACTAGAGGATAAGGGAGATTGGATTGCTTTTAAAAAAGCAGTTTGCAGAGCAGTGGGTAAACAGCAATGCCAGCGTGTCAGGAAGCCTTAAAAGGCAGCCCAACAACCAACACCACTGATACACCACAATATAGCCTCCCCTTGCACTGCACACACAGTGACTTGTGTGTTGTGCAGGCCAAATCGCTAGCAGCAGAAGCAGTTTTTTTGTCTTCTTCCCTGCCTAACGCTCTCCCTACAGAATCAGCAGCAACCTCTCCCTATACTAAGATCGGCAGAAGTAAGATGGCGGTCGGCGTGCACGCCCTTTTATACCCCCTGTGACGCCCACCAAAGCAAGCCAATCACTTGCATGCCATTCTGAAAGATGGTGGTGACCCGTGCCTAGGTCATCACGTTGCCCACATTGTCCGTGGATCCTGATTGGCTGAAAAAGAGCCCAAAACAAACTTTTGAAACGCGACTTTGGCGCGTAAGTCGCCGACCTCGTGGCCGACCTCATCCTAGGGTCGGGTTTCGTTTCATGAAACCCGACTTTTGAATTTTTTCGACCCGTTTCGCTCAACTCTAGTTATCACGTTCGCCTCACACGCGAAAGGTCCCCAGTTCGAAACTGGGCAGAAACACAGCTTTTTTATCTTGGAAAAAGATCTTTTTGACTTTCAGTGCTTGTTCTTTATTGCTTGCCATGACCACAGCATTTTTTTTTTGTATGAATCGGTTGGTTTCTGTAGTGTAGCGGTTATCACGTTCACTTTACACGCGAAAGGTCCTCAGTTCGAAACTGGGCATAAACACAGCTTTTCTCTTGCAAACTAGTGCTTTTGACAATGAGTGCTTGATCTTTAATGCTTGCCATGACCACAGTAAACGCTCTTGTCTGGTTACTGTAGTGTAGTGATTGTCCTGTTTGCCATCCTCCTGAAAGTTCCCTGTTTTGATCCTGGGCAGAAACATGTGGCTTTTCTTTATTTTGATCACAAACGTATATTGTTGGCTTAATTAGCCTTAGTTAGCATATTCTATTGCTGGTTTAATGAGCATTACTTTTACCAATGTGATTATTTCTACCCGTTTTTGCTTTTGGCAAGCATGTGTGTTTTTGACAGTGTCTAAGTGTTCCTAATTCAAGTAACACCTGATAGGATCAAGGTGCGAAAGCAGGCATCTAGGTGCTTTTTCTTTTTGGCTTTTGGACAAAGGCATGAGAATGTTTTGTGGAGCATGGTTTTTTTTCCCTGTTTGTTCTTTTTCTCCAATAGCCTGACAAATGAAAGGTTCCTGTGTTGCAAAATGCACTTTGTCCTGTCTTCAGACATAGAGGAAGACCTCTTGACTTTGGCTGGCTGTTTTTTTCTTTTTCAAGTTCATTTCAGCATGTTTAAACAATTTTAGCTTTGCATGCAGTTTCTTAATTGTAGTGGTTGTCACGTTCACCTCACATGCGATCGGTCCCCAGTTCGAAACTGGATAGAAGCATGACATTAGGCGTTGATATTAAAGCTTTTGACGTTGAGTCTTTGTTCTCGATGGCTTGTCATGACCACAGTAACCTTCCACAGCCCGTTTCTGTAGTGTAGTGGTTATCACGTTCGCCTAACATGCGAAAGGTCCCCAGTTCGAACCTGGGCAAAAACACGCTGTTACCCTTTGGTATCCGAGCTTTTGAATTTCAGTTCTTGATCTCGATTGCTTGTTGTCACCACAGTATGCGCTTGCATCAGGTTTCTGTAGTGTAGCGGTTATCACGTTCGCCTCACACGCAAAAGGTCCCCAGTTCGAAACAGGGCAGAAACACAACTTTTTCTCTTGGAAAACGATCTTTTTGACTTTCAGTGCTTGTTCTTTATTGCTTGCCATGACTACAGCATTTTTTGGTTGTTTGAATCACTTGGTTTCTGTAGTGTAGCGGTTATCACGTTCGCTTTACACGCGAAAGGTCCTCAGTTCGAAACTGGGCAGAAGCACAGCGTTCCTCTTGCAAACTAGCGCTTTTGACAATGAGTGCTTGATCTTTAATGCTTGCCATGACCACAGTAAACGCTCTTGTCTGGTTACTGTAGTGTAGTGATTGTCCTGTTTGCCATCCTCCTGAAAGTTCCCTGTTTTGATCCCGGGCAGAAACATGTGGCTTTTCTTTATTTTGATCACAAACGTATATTGTTGGCTTAATTAGCCTTAGTAAGCATATTCTATTGCTGGTTTAATGAGCATTACTTTTACCAATGTGATTATTTCTACCCGTTTTTGCTTTTGGCAAGCATGTGTGTTTTTGACAGTGTCTAAGTGTTCCTAATTCAAGTAACACCTGATAGGATCAAGGTGCGAAAGCAGGCATCTAGGTGCTTTTTCTTTTTGTCTTTTGGACAAAGGCATGAGAATGTTTTGTGGAGCATGGTTTTGTTTCCCTGTTTGTTCTTTTTCTCCAATAGCCTGACAAATGAAAGGTTCCTGTGTTGCAAAATGCACTTTGTCCTGTCTTCAGACATAGAGGAAGACCTCTTGACTTTGGCTGGCTGTTTTTTTCTTTTTCAAGTTCATTTCAGCATTTTTAAACATCTTTAGCTTTGCATGGAGTTTCTGAAGTTTAGTGGTTGTCACGTTCACCTCACACGCGAACGGTCCCCAGTTCGAAACTTGATAGAAGCATGACATTAGGCATTGATATTAAAGCTTTTGACGTTGAGTCTTTGTTCTCGATGGCTCGTCATGACCACAGTAACCTTCCACAGCCGGTTTCTGTAGTGTAGTGGTTATCACGTTCGCCTAACACGCGTAAGGTCCCCAGTTCGAAACTGGGCAGAAACACGCTGGTACCCTTTGGTATCCAAGCTTTTGAATTTCAGTTCTTGATCTCGATTGCTTGTTGTCACCACAGTAAGCGCTTGCATCAGGTTTTTTAGTGTAGCGGTTATCACGTTCGCCTCACACGCGAAAGGTCCCCATTTTGAAACTGGGCAGAAACACAGCTTTTTCTGTTGGAAAACGATCTTTTTGACTTTCAGTGCTTGTTCTTTATTGCTTGCCATGACCACAGCATTTTTTGTTTGTTTGAATCGCTTGGTTTCTGTAGTGTAGTGGTTATCACGTTCGCTTTACACGCGAAAGGTCCTCAGTTCGAAACTGGGCAGAAACACAGCGTTCCTCTTGCAAACTAGCGCTTTTGACAATGAGTGCTTTATCTTTAATGCTTGCCATGACCACAGTAAACGCTCTTGTCTGGTTACTGTAGTGTAGTGATTGTCCTGTTTGCCATTCTCCTGAAAGTTCCCTGTTTTGATCCCCGGCAGAAACATGTGGCTTTTCTTTATTTTGATCACAAACGTATATTGTTGGCTTAATTAGCCTTAGTTAGCATATTCTATTGCTGGTTTAATGAGCATTACTTTTACCAATGTGATTATTTCTTCCCGTTTTTGCTTTTAGCAAGCATGTGTGTTTTTGACAGTGTCTAAGTTTTCCTAATTCAAGTAACACCTGATAGGATCAAGGTGCTAAAGCAGGCATCTAGGTGCTTTTTCTTTTTGGCTTTTGGACAAAGGCATGAGAATGTTTTGTGGAGCATGGTTTTGTTTCCCTGTTTGTTCTTTTTCTCCAATAGCCTGACAAATGAAAGGTTCCTGTGTTGCAAAATGCACTTTGTCCTGTCTTCAGACATAGAGGAAGACCTCTTGACTTTGGCTGGCTGTTTTTTTCTTTTCCAAGTTCATTTCAGCATGTTTAAACATCTTTAGCTTTGAATGGAGTTTCTGAAGTGTAGTGGTTGTCACGTTCACCTCACACGCGAACGGTCCCCAGTTCGAAACTGGATAGAAGCATGACATTAGGCGTTGATATAAAAGCTTTTGACGTTGAGTCTTTGTTCTCAATGGCTCGTCATGACCACAGTAACCTTCCGCAGCAGGTTTCTGTAGTGTAGTGGTTATCACGTTCGCCTAACACACGAAAGGTCCCCAGTTCGAAACTGGGCAGAAACACGCTGTTACCCTTTGGTATCCAAGCTTTTGACTTTCAGTTCTTGATCTCGATTGCTTGTTGTCACCACAGTAAGCGCTTGCATCCGCTTTCTGTAGTGTAGCAGTTATCACGTTCGCCACACACGCGAAAGGTCCCCAGTTCGAAACTGGGCAGAAACACAGCTTTTTCTCTTGGAAAACGATCTTTTTGACTTTCAGTGCTTGTTCTTTATTGCTTGCCATGACCACAGCATTTTTTGTTTGTTTGACTTGGTTGGTTGCTGTAGTGTAGTGGTTATCACGTTCGCTTTACACGCGAAAGGTCCTCAGTTCGAAACTGGGCAGAAACACAGCGTTCCTCTTGCAAACTATCGCTTTTGACAATGAGTGCTTGATCTTTAATGCTTGCCAAGACCACAGTAAATGCTCTTGTCTGGTTACTGTAGTGTACTGATTGTCCTGTTTGCCATCCTCCTGAAAGTTCCCTGTTTTGATCCCGGGCAGAAACATGTGGCTTTTCTTTATTTTGATCACAAACGTATATTGTTGGCTTAATTAGCCTTAGTTAGCATATTCTATTGCTGGTTTAATGAGCATTACTTTTACCAATGTGATTATTTCTACCCGTTTTTGCTTTTGGCAAGCATGTGTGTTTTTGACAGTGTCTATGTGTTCCTAATTCAAGTAACACCTGATAGGATCAAGGTGCTAAAGCAGGCATCTAGGTGCTTTTTCTTTTTGCCTTTTGGACAAAGGCATGAGAATGTTTTGTGGAGCATGGTTTTGTTTCCCTGTTTGTTCTTTTTCTCCAATAGCCTGACAAATGAAAGGTTCCTGTGTTGCAAAATGCACTTTGTCCTGTCTTCAGACATAGAGGAAGACCTCTTGACTTTGGCTGGCTGTTTTTTTCTTTTTCAAGTTCATTTCAGCATGTTTAAACATCTTTATCTTTGAATGGAGTTTCTGAAGTGTAGTGGTTGTCACGTTCACCTCACACGCGAACGGTCCCCAGTTCGAAACTGGATAGAAGCATGACATTAGGCGTTGATATTAAAGCTTTTGACGTTGAGTCTTTGTTCTCGATAGCTCGTCATGACCACAGTAACCTTCCGCAGCCGGTTTCTGAAGTGTAGTGGTTATCACGTTCGCCTAACACGCGAAAGGTCCCCAGTTCGAAACTGGGCAGAAACACGCTGTTACCCTTTGGTATCCAAGCTTTTGAATTTCAGTTCTTGATCTCGATTGCTTGTTGTCACCACAGTAAGTGCTTGCATCAGGTTTCTGTAGTGTAGCGGTTATCACGTTCGCCTCACACGCGAAAGGTCCCCAGTTCGAAACTGGGCAGTAACACAGCTTTTTCTCTTGGAAAACAATCTTTTTGACTTTCAGTGCTTGTTCTTTATTGCTTGCCATGACCACAGCATTTTTTGTTTGTTTGAATCGCTTGGTTTCTGTAGTGTAGCGGTTATCACGTTCGCTTTACACGCGAAAGGTCCTCAGTTCGAAACTGGGCAGAAACACAGCGTTCCTCTTGCAAACTAGCGCTTTTGACAATGAGTGCTTTATCTTTAATGCTTGCCATGACCACAGTAAACGCTCTTGTCTGGTTACTGTAGTGTAGTGATTGTCCTGTTTGCCATTCTCCTGAAAGTTCCCTGTTTTGATCCCGGGCAGAAACATGTGGCTTTTCTTTATTTTGATCACAAACGTATATTGTTGGCTTAATTAGCCTTAGTTAGCATATTCTATTGCTGGTTTAATGAGCATTACTTTTACCAATGTGATTATTTCTTCCCGTTTTTGCTTTTGGCAAGCATGTGTGTTTTTGACAGTGTCTAAGTGTTCCTAATTCAAGTAACACCTGATAGGATCAAGGTGCTAAAGCAGGCATCTAGGTGCTTTTTCTTTTTGGCTTTTGGACAAAGGCATGAGAATGTTTTGTGGAGCATGGTTTTGTTTCCCTGTTTGTTCTTTTTCTCCAATAGCCTGACAAATGAAAGGTTCCTGTGTTGCAAAATGCACTTTGTCCTGTCTTCAGACATAGAGGAAGACCTCTTGACTTTGGCAGGCTGTTTTTTTCTTTTTCAAGTTCATTTCAGCATGTTTAAACATCTTTAGCTTTGAATGGAGTTTCTCAAGTGTAGTGGTTGTCACGTTCACCTCACACGCGAACGGTCCCCAGTTCGAAACTGGATAGAAGCATGACATTAGGCGTAGATATTAAAGCTTTTGACGTTGAGTCTTTGTTCTCAATGGCTCATCATGACCACAGTAACCTTCCGCAGCCGGTTTCTGTAGTGTAGTGGTTATCACGTTCGCCTAACACGCGAAAGGTCCCCAGTTCGAAACTGGGCAGAAACACGCTGTTACCCTTTGGTATCCAAGCTTTTGAATTTCAGTTCTTGATCTCGATTGCTTGTTGTCACCACAGTAAGCGCTTGCATCCGGTTTCTGTAGTGTAGCGGTGATCACGTTCGCCTCACACGCGAAAGGTCCCCAGTTCGAAACTGGGCAGAAACACAGCTTTTTCTCTTGGAAAACGATCTTTTTGACTTTCAGTGCTTGTTCTTTATTGCTTGCCATGACCACAGCATTTTTTGCTTGTTTGAATCGCTTGGTTTCTGTAGTGTAGAGGTTATCACGTTCACTTTACATGCGAAAGGTCCTCAGTTCGAAACTGGGCAGAAACACAGCGTTCCTCTTGCAAACTAGCGCTTTTGACAATGAGTGCTTGATCTTTAATGCTTGCCATGACCACAGTAAACGCTCTTGTCTGGTTACTGTAGTGTAGTGATTGTCCTGTTTGCCATCCTCCTGAAAGTTCCCTGTTTTGATCCCGGGCAGAAACATGTGGCTTTTCTTTATTTTGATCACAAACGTATATTGTTGGCTTAATTAGCCTTAGTTAGCATATTCTATTGCTGGTTTAATATGCATTACTTTTACCAATGTGATTATTTCTACCCGTTTTTGCTTTTGGCAAGCATGTGTGTTTTTGACAGTGTCTAAGTGTTCCTAATTCAAGTAACACCTGATAGGATCAAGGTGCGAAAGCAGGCATCTAGGTGCTTTTTCTTTTTGGCTTTTGGACAAAGGCATGAGAATGTTTTGTGGAGCATGGTTTTGTTTCCCTGTTTGTTCTTTTTCTCCAATAGCCTGACAAATGAAAGGTTCCTGTGTTGCAAAATGCACTTTGTCCTTTCTTCAGACATAGAGGAAGACCTCTTGACTTTGGCTGGCTGTTTTTTTCTTTTTCAAGTTCATTTCAGCATGTTTAAACATCTTTAGCTTTGCATGGAGTTTCTGAAGTTTAGTGGTTGTCACGTTCACCTCACACGCGAAAGGTCCCCAGTTTGAAACTGGATAGAAGCATGACATTAGGCGTTGATATTAAAGCTTTTGACGTTGAGTCTTTGTTCTCGATGGCTCGTCATGACCACAGTAACCTTCCACAGCCGGTTTCTGTAGTGTAGTTGTTATCACGTTCGCCTCACACGCGAAAGGTCGCCAGTTCGAAACTGGGCAGAAACACAGCTTTTTCTCTTGGAAAACGATCTTTTTGACTTTCAGTGCTTGTTCTTTATTGCTTGCCATGACCACAGCATTTTTTGTTTGTTTGAATAGGTTGGTTTCTGTAGTGTAGCGGTTATCACGTTAGCTTTACACGCGAAAGGTCCTCAGTTTGAAACTGGGCATAAACACAGCGTTCCTCTTGCAAACTAGCGCTTTTGACAATGAGTGCTTGATCTTTAATGCTTGCCATGACCACAGTAAACGCTCTTGTCTGGTTACTGTAGTGTAGTGATTGTCCTGTTTGCCATCCTCCTGAAAATTCCCTGTTTTGATCCCGGGCAGAAACATGTGGCTTTTCTTTATTTTGATCACAAACGTATATTGTTGGCTTAATTAGCCTTAGTTAGCATATTCTATTGCTGGTTTAATGGGCATTACTTTTACCAATGTGATTATTTCTACCCGTTTTTGCTTTTGGCAAACGTGTGTTTTTGACAGTGTCTAAGTGTTCCTAATTCAAGTAACACCTGATAGGATCAAGGTGCGAAAGCAGGCATCTAGGTGCTTTTTGTTTTAGGCTTTTGAACAAAGGCATGAGAATGTTTTGTGGAGCATGGTTTTGTTTCCCTGTTTGTTCTTTTTCTCCAATAGCCTGACAAATGAAAGGTTCCTGTGTTGCAAAATGCACTTTGTCCTGTCTTCAGACATAGAGGAAGACCTCTTGACTTTGGCTGGCTGTTTTTTTCTTTTTCAAGTTAATTTCAGCATGTTTAAACTTATTCAGCTTTGCATGGCGTTTCTGAAGTGTAGTGGTTGTCACGTTCACCTCAAACGCGAACGTTCCCCAGTTCGAAACTGCATAGAAGCATGACATTAGGCGTTGATATTAAAGCTTTTGATGTTGAGTCTTTGTTCTCGATGGCGCGTCATGACCACAGTAACCTTCCTCAGCCGGTTTCTGTAGTGTAGTGGTTATCACGTTCGCCTAACACGCGAAAGGTCCCCAGTTCGAAACTGGGCAGAAACACGCTGTTACCCTTTGGTATCCAAGCTTTTGACTTTCAGTTCTTGATCTCGATTGCTTGTTGTCACCACAGTAAGTACTTGCATCCGCTTTCTGTAGTGTAGTGGTTATCACGTTTTTCTCACACGCGAAATGTCCTCAGTTCGAAACTGGGCAGAAACACAGCTTTTTCTCTTGGAAAACGATCTTTTTGACTTTCAGTGCTTGTTCTTTATTGCTTGCCATGACCACAGCATTTTTTGTTTGTTTGAATTGGTTGGTTTCTGTAGTGTAGCGGTTATCCTGTTAGCTTTACACGCGAAAGGTCCTCAGTTCAAAACTGGGCAGAAACACAGTGTTTCTCTTGCAAACTTGCGCTTTTGACAATGAGTGCTTGATCTTTAATGCTTGCCATGACCACAGTAAACGCTCTTGTCTGGTTACTGTAGTGTAGTGATTGTCCTGTTTGCCATCCTCCTGAAAGTTCCCTGTTTTGATCCCGGGCAGAAACATGTGGCTTTTCTTTATTTTGATCACAAACGTATATTGTTGGCTTAATTAGCCTTAGTTAGCATATTCTATTGCTGGTTTAATGAGCATTACTTTTACCAATGTGATTATTTCTACCCGTTTTTGCTTTTGGCAAGCATGTGTGTTTTTGACAGTGTCTAAGTGTTCCTAATTCAAGTAACACCTGATAGGATCTAGGTGCTTTTTCTTTTTGGCTTTTGGACAAAGGCATGAGAATGTTTTGTGGAGCATGGTTTTGTTTCCCTGTTTGTTCTTTTTCTCCAATAGCCTGACAAATGAAAGGTTCCTGTGTTGCAAAATGCACTTTGTCCTGTCTTCAGACATAGAGGAAGACCTCTTGACTTTGGCTGGCTGTTTTTTTCTTTTTCAAGTTCATTTCAGCATGTTTAAAAATCTTTATCTTTGTATGGAGTTTCTCAAGTGTAGTGGTTCACCTGGTTCACGTGACGTTCACTTCACACGCGAACGGTCCCCACTTCGAAACTGGATAGAAGCATGACATTAGGCCTTGATATTAAAGCTTTTGACGTTGAGTCTTTGTTCTCGATGGCTCGTCATGACCACAGTAACTTTCTGCAGACGGTTTCTGTAGTGTAGTGGTTATCACGTTCGCCTAACACGCGAAAGGTCCCCAGTTCGAAACTGGGCAGAAACACAGCTCTTTCTCTTGGAAAACGATCTTTTTGACTTTCAGTGCTTGTTCTTTATTGCTTGCCATGACCACAGCATTTTTTGTTTGCTTGAATCGGTTGGTTTCTGTAGTGTAGCGGTTATCACGATCGCTTCACACGCGAAAGGTCCTCAGTTCGAAACTCAGCAGAAACTCAGCGTTTCTCTTGCAAACTAGCACTTTTAACAAAGAGTTCTTGATCTTTAATGCTTGCCATGACCACAGTAAACGCTCTTGTCTTGTTACTGTAGTGTAGTGATTGTCCAGTTTGCCATCCTCCTGAAAGTTCCCTGTTTTGATCCCGGGCAGAAACATGTGGCTTTTGTTTATTTTGATCACAAACGTATATTGTTGGCTTAATTAGCCTTAGTTAGCATATTCTATTGCTGGTTTAATGAGCATTACTTTTACCAATGTGATTATTTCTACCCGTTTTTGCTTTTGGCAAACATGTGTTTTTGACAGTGTCTAAGTGTTCCTAATTCAAGTAACACCTGATAGGATCAAGGTGCGAAAGCAGGCATCTAGATGCTTTTTCTTTTTGGCTTTAGGACAAAGGCATGAGAATGTTTTGTGGAGCATGGTTTTGTTTTCCTATTTGTTCTTTTTCTCCAATAGCCTGACAAATGAAAGGTTACTGTGTTGCAAAATGCACTTTGTCCTGTCTTCAGACATAGAGGAAGACCTCTTGACTTTGGCTGGCTGTTTTTTTCTTTTTCAAGTTCATTTCAGCATGTTTAAACATAATTAGCTTTGCATGGAGTTTCTGAAGTGTAGTGGTTGTCACGTTCACCTCACACGCGAACGTTCCCCACTTCGAAACTGCATAGAAGCATGACATTAGGCGTTGATATTTAAGCTTTTGACGTTGAGTCTTTGTTCTCGATGGCTTGTCATGACCACACTAATCTTCCTCAGCCGGTTTCTGTAGTGTAGTGGTTATCACGTTCGCCTAACACGCGAAGGGTCCCCAGTTCGAAACTGGGCAGAAACACGCTGTTACCCTTTGGTATCCAAGCTTTTGACTTTCAGTTCTTGATCTCGATTGCTTGTTGTCACCACAGTAAACACTTGCATCCGGTTTCGGTAGTGTAGCGGTTATCACGTTCGCCTCACACGCGAAAGGTCCCCAGTTCGAACCTGGGCAGAAACTCAGCTTTATCTCTTGGAAAATGATCTTTTTGACTTTCAGTGCTTGTTCTTTATTGCTTGCCATGACCACAGCATTTTTTGTTTGTTTGAATCGGTTGGTTTCTGTAGTGTAGCGGTTATCACGTTTGCTTTACACGCGAAAGGTCCTCAGTTCGAAACTGGGCAGAAACACAGCGTTCCTCTTGCAAACTAGTGCTTTTGACAATGAGTGCTTGATCTTCAATGCTTGCCATGACCACAGTAAACGCTCTTGTCTGGTTACTGTAGTGTAGTGATTGTCCTGTTTGCCATCCTCCTGAAAGTTCCCTGTTTTGATCCCGGGCAGAAACATGTGGCTTTTCTTTATTTTGATCACAAACGAATATTGTTGGCTTAATTAGCCTTAGTTAGCATATTCTATTGCTGGTTTAATGAGCATTACTTTTACCAATGTGATTATTTCTACCCGTTTTTGCTTTTGGCAAGCATGTGTGTTTTTGACAGTGTCTAAGTGTTCCTAATTCAAGTAACACCTGATAGGATCAAGGTGCGAAAGCAGGCATCTAGGTGCTTTTTCTTTTTGGCTTTTGGACAAAGGCATGAGAATGTTTTGTGGAGCATGGTTTTGTTTCCCTGTTTGTTCTTTTTCTCCAATAGCCTGACAAATGAAAGGTTCCTGTGTTGCAAAATGCACTTTGTCCTGTCTTCAGACATAGAGGAAGACCTCTTGACTTTGGCTGGCTGTTTTTTTCTTTTTCAAGTTCATTTCAGCATGTTTAAACATATTTAGCTTTGCATGGAGTTTCTGAAGTGTAGTGGTTGTCACGTTCACCTCACACGCGAACGGTCCCCAGTTCGAAACTGGATAGAAGCATGACATTAGGTGTTGATATTAAAACTTTTGACGTTGAGTCTTTGTTCTCGATGGCTCGTCATGACCACAGTAACCTTCCTCAGCCGGTTTCTGTAGTGTAGTGGTTATCACGTTCGCCTAACACGTGAAAAGTCCCCAGTTCGAAACTGGGCAGAAACACGATGTTACCCTTTGGTATCCAAGCTTTTGACTTTCAGTTCTTGATCTCGATTGCTTGTTGTCACCACAGTAAGAAATTGCATCCGGTTTCTGTAGTGTAGTGGTTGTCACAGTCACCTCCCACGCGAGAGGTCCCCAGTTCTAAACTGGGCAGTAACACAGCTTTTTTTTCTCTTGGAAAACGATCTTTTTGACTTTCAGTGCTTGTTCTTTATTGCTTGCCATGACCACAGCATTTTTTTTTAGTTTGAATCGGTTGGTTTCTGTAGTGTAGCGGTTACTGGAGAACTGGGCAGCAACTAACAGAATGGTTTTTAACAGGGACAAATGCAAAGTACTACATCTGGGCAATAAAAATGAAAAAAGCATATACAGAATGGGAGGAATAGGCCTAAGCAACTGCACATGTGAAAAAGACTTGGGTATACTAATAGATCACAAACTGAATATGAGTCAACAGTGTGATGCAGCAGCAAAAAAAGCAAATGCAATTCTAGGATGTATTAACAGAAGCATACAGTCTAGATCACGTGAAGTCATTATTTCCCTCTACTCCTCTTTGGTCAGACCTCATCTGGAATATTGTGTCCAGTTTTGGGCACCACATTTTAAAAAAGACATCAACAAACTGGAGCAAGTTCAGAAAAGAGCAACCAGAATGGTGACCGGTCTGCAAACCCTGTTTTATGAGGAAAGGTTGCAGAATTTGGGATTGTTTAGTTTGCAAAAGAGAAGACTGAGAGGAGACTTAATAGCTGTCTACAAATATCTCAAGGGCTGTCACATTGTAGAAGGATCATCTTTATTCTCATTTGCACAAGGAAAGACTAGAAGCAATGGGATGAAACTGAATGGGAGGAGACACAGATTAGATATTAGAAAAAACTTTTTGACAGTTAGAGTGATCAATGAGTGGAACAAGCTGCCACGAGAAGTGGTGAGTTCTCCTTCAATGGATGTCTTCAAACAGAGGCTGGACAGACATCTGACTGGAATGATTTAGCGAATCCTGCTTTGAGCAGGGGGTTGGACCAGATGGCCCAGGAGGTCCCTTCCAACTCTATGATTCTATGATCACATTCGCTTTGCACGCGAAAGGTCCCCAGTTCGAAACTGAGCAGAAACACAGCGTTCCGCTTGCAAACTAGCGCTTTTGACAATGAGTGCTTGATCTTTAATGCTTGCCTTGACCACAGTAAACGCTCTTGTCTGGTTACTGTAGTGTAGTGATTGTCCTGTTTGCCATCCTCCTGAAAGTTCCCTGTTTTGATCCCGGGCAGAAACATGTGGCTTTTCTTTATTTTGATCACAAACGTATATTGTTGGCTTAATTAGCCTTAGTTAGCATATTCTATTGCTGGTTTAATGAGCATTACTTTTACCAATGTGATTATTTCTACCCGTTTTTGCTTTTGGCAAGCATGTGTGTTTTTGACAGTGTCTAAGTGTTCCTAATTCAAGTAACACCTGATAGGATCAAGGTGCGAAAGCAGGCATCTAGGTGCTTTTTCTTTTTGGCTTTTGGACAAAGGCATGAGAATGTTTTGTGGAGCATGGTTTTGTTTCCCTGTTTGTTCTTTTTCTCCAATAGCCTGACAAATGAAAGGTTCCGGTGTTGCAAAATGCACTTTGTCCTGTCTTCAGACATAGAGGAAGACCTCTTGACTTTGGCTGGCTGTTTTTTTCTTTTTCAAGTTCATTTCAGCATGTTTAAACATCTTTAGCTTTGCATGGAGTTTCTGAAGTCATAGAATCATAGAATCGTAGAGTTGGAAGGGACCTCCTGGGCCATCTGGTCCAACCCCCTGCTCAAAGCAGGATTCGCTAAATCATCCCAGTCAGATGTCTGTCCAGCCTCTGTTTGAAGACTTCCATTGAAGGAGAACTCACCACTTCTCGTGGCAGCCTGTTCCACTCATTGATCACTCTAACTGTCAAAAAGTTTTTTCTAATATCTAATCTGTGTCTCCTCCCATTCAGTTTCATCCCATTGCTTCTAGTCTTTCCTTGTGCAAATGAGAATAAAGTTGATCCTTCTACAATGTGACAGCCCTTTAGATATTTGTAGACAGCTATTAAGTCTCCTCTCAGTCTTCTCTTTTGCAAACTAAACATTCCAACTAAACAACCAAAGTGTAGTGGTTGTCACATTCACCTCACACGCGAACGGTCCCCAGTTCGAAACTGGATAGAAGCATGACATTAGGCGTTGATATTAAAGCTTTTGATGTTGAGTCTTTGTTCTCGATGGCTCATCATGACCACAGTAACCTTCCCGCAGCCGGTTTCTGTAGTGTAGTGGCTATCACGTTCGCCTAACACGCGAAAGGTCACCAGTTCGAAACTGGGCAGAAACACGCTGTTACCCTTTGGTATCCAAGCTTTTGACTTTCAGTTCTTGATCTTGATTGCTTGTTGTCACCACAGTAAGCGCTTGCATCCGGTTTCTGCAGTGTAGCGGTTATCACGTTCGCCTCACACGCGAAAGGTCCCCAGTTCGAAACTGGGCCGAAACACAGCTTTTTCTCTTGGAAAACGATCTTTTTGCCTTTCCGTGCTTGTTCTTTATTGCTTGTCATGACCACAGCATTTTTTGTTTGTTTGAATTGGTTGGTTTCTGTAGTGTAGCGGTTATCACGTTCGCTTTACACGCGAAAGGTCCTCAGTAGAGTTGAGCGAAACGGGTCGAAAAAATTCAAAATTCCCCGACTTTTGGCAAAGTCGGGTTTCATGAAACGAAACCCGACCCTAGGATGAGGTCGGCCACGAGGTCGGCGACTTACGCGCCAAAGTCGCGTTTCAAAAGTTTGTTTTGCACTCTTTTTCAGCCAATCAGGATCCACGGACACTGTGGGCAACGTGATGACCTAGGCACGGGTCACCACCATCTTTCAGAAGGGCATGCAAGTGATTGGCTTGCTTTGGTGGGCGTCACAGGGGGTATAAAAGGGCGTGCACGCCGACCGCCATCTTACTTCTGCCGATCTTAGTATAGGGAGAGGTTGCTGCTGATTCTGTAGGGAGAGCGTTAGGCAGGGAAGAAGACAAAAAAACTGCTTCTGCTGCTAGCGATTTGGCCTGCACAACACACAAGTCACTGTGTGTGCAGTGCAAGGGGAGGCTATATTGTGGTGTATCAGTGGTGTTGGTTGTTGGGCTGCCTTTTAAGGCTTCCTGACACGCTGCATTGCTGTTTACCCACTGCTCCACAAACTGCTTTTTTAAAAGCAATCCAATCTCCCTTGTCCTCTAGTCACTTTTGTCACAGCTGTGCCATCGAGCGTGTCACATAGCGCTCAGATATCAGTGGGCCTCACACAATCCACAAGTGTCCAGTGTCCAAAAGTGTACGCAGAGATTCAAAATCTCCATTATCCTCTAGTCACTTTGGTCAAAGGCAGCTGTGCCATCGAGCGTGTCACATAGCGCTCAGATATCAGTGGGCCTCACACAATCCACAAGTGTCTAGTGTCCAAAAGTGTACGCAGAGATTCAAAATCTCCATTATCCTCTCGTCACTTTGGTCACAGGCAGCTGTGCCATCGAGCGTGTCACATAGCGCTCAGATATCAGTGGGCCTCACACAATCCACAAGTGTCCAGTGTCCAAAAGTGTACGCAGAGATTCAAAATCTCCATTATCCTCTCGTCACTTTGGTCACAGGCAGCTGTGCCATCGAGCGTGTCACATAGCGCTGAGATATCAGTGGGCCTCACACAATCCACAAGTGTCCAGTGTCCAAAAGTGTACGCAGAGATTCAAAATCTCCATTATCCTCTCGTCACTTTGGTCACAGGCAGCTGTGCCATCGAGCGTGTCACATAGCGCTCAGATATCAGTGGTCCTCACACAATCCACAAGTGTCCAGTGTCCAAAAGTGTACGCAGAGATTCAAAATCTCCATTATCCTCTCGTCACTTTGGTCACAGGCAGCTGTGCCATCGAGCGTGTCACATAGCGCTGAGATATCAGTGGGCCTCACACAATCCACAAGTGTCCAGTGTCCAAAAGTGTACGCAGAGATTCAAAATCTCCATTATCCTCTCGTCACTTTGGTCACAGGCAGCTGTGCCATCGAGCGTGTCACATAGCGCTCAGATATCAGTGGGCCTTACACAATCCACAAGTGTCCAGTGTCCAAAAGTGTACGCAGAGATTCAAAATCTCCATTATCCTCTCGTCACTTTGGTCACAGGCAGCTGTGCCATCGAGCGTGTCACATAGCGCTCAGATATCAGTGGGCCTCACACAATCTACAAGTGTCCAGTGTCCAAAAGTGTACGCAGAGATTCAAAATCTCCATTATCCTCTCGTCACTTTGGTCACAGGCAGCTGTGCCATCGAGCGTGTCACATAGCGCTCAGATATCAGTGGGCCTCACACAATCCACAAGTGTCCAGTGTCCAAAAGTGTACGCAGAGATTCATAATCTCCATTATCCTCTCGTCACTTTGGTCACAGGCAGCTGTGCCATCGAGCGTGTCACATAGTGCTCAGATATCAGTGGGCCTCACACAATCTACAAGTGTCCAGTGTCCAAAAGTGTACGCAGAGATTCAAAATCTCCATTATCCTCTCGTCACTTTGGTCACAGGCAGCTGTGCCATCGAGCGTGTCACATAGCGCTCAGATATCAGTGGGCCTCACACAATCCACAAGTGTCCAGTGTCCAAAAGTGTACGCAGAGATTCAAAATCTCCATTATCCTCTCATCACTTTGGTCACAGGCAGCTGTGCCATCGAGCGTGTCACATAGCGCTCAGATATCAGTGGGCCGCACACAATCCACAAGTGTCCAGTGTCCAAAAGTGTACGCAGAGATTCAAAATCTCCATTATCCTCTCGTCACTTTGGTCACAGGCAGCTGTGCCATTGAGCGTGTCACATAGCGCTCAGATATCAGTGGGCCTCACACAATCCACAAGTGTCCAGTGTCCAAAAGTGTACGCAGAGATTCAAAATCTCCATTATCCTCTCGTCACTTTGGTCACAGGCAGCTGTGCCATCGAGCGTGTCACATAGCGCTCAGATATCAGTGGGCCTCACACAATCCACAAGTGTCCAGTGTCCAAAAGTGTACGCAGAGATTCAAAATCTCCATTATCCTCTCGTCACTTTGGTCACAGGCAGCTGTGCCATCGAGCGTGTCACATTGCGCTCAGATATCAGTGGGCCTCACACAATCTACAAGTGTCCAGTGTCCAAAAGTGTACGCAGAGATTCAAAATATCCATTATCCTCTCGTCACTTTGGTCACAGGCAGCTGTGCCATCGAGCGTGTCACATAGCGCTCAGATATCAGTGGGCCTCACACAATCCAAAAGTGTCCACTGTCCACAAGTGTGTGCAGAAATTCTAAATCTCCCCTGTCCTATAGACACCTTGTACCTTGTTTTACATTACTATATAGTTTGTTGGATTTTGTCTACATTTCTACCAAAAATGAGGAAGGGTGGTGGAAGAGGCCGTGGAATTGGGCAGGGGTTGGCAGCTGGTAATGATGGTGTTGGTGGTGGATCTGATGGTAGTGGCAAGAGCAATATAGGACCGAATGCAGGAGGTGCTGACCCTGCGTCATCGTCTGGCTACATAAGGCCTCGAACGCTTAGTTTTCTAGGAGTTGGCAAACCGCTTTTAAAGGCAGAGCATCAGGAAAAAGTTTTGTCTTACATTGCTGACTCAGCCTCCAGCTCTATCGCCTCTTCTTCTTCAGTTGTAAAAAGTAAAAGCACTGAGTCGTCATTGGAGGCTCATGTTCATGAACCACACCTTTCCTTGTGTCCTTCACCCCAACCAAGATTGAAGGATGACGGAGGCCATACTACTGATTACTCCATGGAGCTGTTTTCACATACCATGCCTGGATTATCAAGTCAAATGGTGAATTACCCAGGCCAAGATGAATCTGACATGGAGTGCACTGATGCACAGCCGCTGATGGATGATTCTGCTGGTACATTCACTCAGAGCACTACATTGTCCTCGCAGTGTACAGAGCCAGATTTTGACCCTGATGAGACTCAGGTGCCCCTTCCCGCACACTATACCACCATACATGGTGACACAGAGAAAGGTGCACATGACATAGAAGAGGAGGTGATGGATGACCCAGTTGTTGACCCAGATTGGCATCCATTGGGGGAAGAGGGTGCTGCTTCCAATAGCTCAGATGAGGAGCATCCACAGCAGACATCGACATCGCAACAGCTGTTATCTGGCAGGCCCGAAGCACTCCAAAGACAGGTTCCAAACATCAAAAGAGTTGCTGGACAGCTTGTCCAGAGGGTCAAAAGATCACAGCGTGCTAGGCCGCAAAATGTCTGCCAAAGTAGGAAGAGTGCAGTGTGGCACTTTTTTGAACAAAATCCTCATGATCAGGCCAAGGTTATCTGTAAGAAGTGCGCAAAGACCTTTAGCCGAGGGAAAAATCTGAAAAATTTGAATACCAGTTGCATGCTTAGACATTTAACCAGCATGCACTTGCAAGCGTGGACACAACACCAAACCTCAAGTGCCACATGTGCAACTGATCACAACGAAGGTAGTCAGCAACGCTACATTGTTTCCCCCCCTGTAAGCCCACCGGTTAGCACAGCAGCAAATGTTGAGGTGTCGTTGCAAGGCCACAGCAGTCAGGGAATCCCACTGTTATATCAACGAAAGACTGATTCTAGGCCATCAGAAAGAACACCAACTCCATCACCATCATCAACCCTCTCTCAGTCCGCCCTGTCCACCGCTACTTCCACCATATGCAGCTCTCAAGTCCAGCTCACCCTCCCAGACACTATGAGTAGGTCAAGAAAGTACTCAGTCTCTCATCCGCGTACACTGGGTTTGAACGCCCACATTGCCAAACTAATCTCGTTTGAGATGATGCCCTTTCGGTTGGTGGAAAGCACAGCTTTCCGCGAACTCATGGCCTATGCAGTACCATGCTATGACCTACCCAGTCGCCACTTCTTCTCTCGCAAAGCCATCCCAGCCCTCCACCATCATGTGAAAGACCGCATTGTCCATGCACTCAAGCAGTCAGTGAGCGGAAAGGTGCACCTCACAACTGATGCATGGTCCAGTCGGCATGGCCAGGGCCGTTACGTGTCCATCACTGCGCACTGGGTTAATGTGGTGGATGCAGGGTCCACAGGGGACAGCGGTGGTGGGACAGTGCTGCCTAGCCCATGGTATAGGAAACAGTTGGCTGTAGGCGTTCGACCCTCCTCCTCCTCCTCCTCCAGAAGCGAAAGCTCGTCCACAGAGCGCAGTCGTACGAGCACTCCATCTGCAGCTGCCACTGTTGCACACGATGTGTCCCCCTATCGAGCAGCTAGTGGAAAGCGTCAGCAGGCTGTGTTGCAGATGATGTGTTTGGGCGACAGACACACCGCCGAGGTGCTGGCCGAGTACTTGAAGCGACAAACTGAGTCATGGCTGGGCAGTGTACATCTTGAGGCAGGCAAGGTAGTTAGTGATAACGGCCGTAATTTTGTGGCAGCCATAGCCCTTTCAAAACTCAGCCACATACCTTGCTTGGCTCACACCTTGAACCTGGTGGTGCAGTGCTTCCTCAAAAATTATCCGGAGTTAACAGCCCTGCTCCAGAAGGTGCGAAGACTGTGCGCGCAGATCCGCCGGTCGACTGTACACTCCGTTCGCATGCAGAAGCTGCAGCGATTGCTCCACCTTCCCAACCACCGCCTCATTATCGACATTGCAACAAGGTGGAACTCCACCCTGCACATGGTGGAGCGGCTGTGCGAGCAGAGGCAGGCCATAATGCATTTGTGGGAGGATACACGGCCAGGCACTTTGAGAGCAGACATGGAGTTGACAGGCGTGCAGTGGTCGAAGCTGAAAGACCTTTGCAAAGTCCTTCAGTGTTTTGAGGAATGCACACGGCTGGTAAGCGCAGACGACGCCATCCTAAGCATGAGCATCCCACTTATGCGTCTGCTCATGCAAACTTTGACGCACCTTAAGGAGCAGGCGTCTGCAGCCAATGTTGATGAGGAGGAAGAGGAGGAGGGAATCCTTGATGACATTCAGCCATTGTCTGCTCAGGGACCTCTCCTGGACGAGGTGGAGGAAGAAGAGGAGGAGGAGGAGGATGATGGGGATGATTACTTAGGGGAGGAGGATGCATCTCGTGGGGCAAGTGAAAATGTTGGCGTGGCAAGGTCTGGTACAGGGTTTGTGCGTGACTGGAGGGATGTGGATTTGCCAGAAAGTGCTCCTCCACCCAGCACTCGCAGTGCATCATTGACACCGGGAACATTGGCCCACATGTCAGATTATGCCTTGCGGATCCTAAAAAGGGACCCCCGCATTGCCAAAATGATGAACGATGACGACTACTGGATGGCCAGCATCCTGGATCCACGCTATAAAGGCAAATTACAAAACATCATGCCACAGGAGAACCTTGACCTAATATTGGCTAATAAACAAGCAACTCTGGTAAATCGGTTGCTTGAGGCATTCCCAGCACACAGCAGCGGTGATGGTTCTCACACGAGCCGTACGGGCTGGGGGCAGCTTGGCAGAGGTGTTCGTGGTGCACACAGCAGAAGTGGCATTGGAGACAGGGGTTTCATGACAATGTTGTGGACTGATTTTTCAAATACCGCTCACACAACTGGTAATACTGCATCGATGGAAAGTGACAGGAGACAGCAGTTGTCAACTATGGTTACAAACTACTTTTCCTCCCATATCGATGTTCTCCCACACAGGTCATTCCCCTTTGACTATTGGGCCGCTAAACTGGACACCTGGCCTGAATTGGCCCAATATGCCTTACAGGAGCTCGCTTGCCCAGCTGCAAGTGTGCTATCGGAAAGAGTCTTCAGTGCAGCTGGATCAATCCTGACAGAAAAAAGGACCCGTCTGTCAACCCAAAATGTGGATGATCTAACCTTCATTAAAATGAACCACGCATGGGTTTCCAAGGATTTTGTCCCACTTTCCCCTGATGACACATAGGGTGACAGAAAAATGGCTTGCTTTGGTCCACCTCTTCCTGGTACTTCACCTATTTTGCCTTTTGCATCAGCTGAATGTCCAACATCAACATATGCCACTTTCTAAAACTCCCTAACTGTGCTGCCTCCCCCCCCATGGCCGGGGTAACCACCTAGCGCACGACACCGTGCGAGTGCCGTTGCCCTGGACAGGTGGGTAGGCCGACTCTTGGGCGCGGGCACTGGCACAGGGTCCCTCATAGTGCAATCAAGTGTCTCTGACGGTGGTGGTGCACACCCACCGTCAGACACACCGCTGTACTATGAGGGGCCCAGTGCCAGTACCGACGCCCAAGAGTGGGCCCCCCTTGCTTGGGCAGGGCCCCAGCATTTGCAATCTTTACCTCTCCCTGCTCCTCCGCTGTGTAATCTGGGCAGTCAAATCAATACTGTGCCTGACACCGTCTGAGCCTGCCTCCTGAGACATATATTTTGAATGTGTACGCTATCCATACATGTTATCCAGGGATACGGTACCCTTTCTAACCTTTGTGCAATGATGTGCAATCCATACTGGGCCTAACACTGTCTGAGCCTGCCTCATGCTGTATAGACATATATTTTGAATGTGTACGCTATCCATACATGTTATCCGGGGATACGGTACCCTTTCTAACCTTTGTGCAATGACGTGCAATCCATACTGGGCCTAACACCGTCTGAGACTGCCTCATGCTGTATAGACATATATTTTGAATGTGTACGCTATCCATACATGTTATCCGGGGATACGGTACCCTTTCTAACCTTTGTGCAATGACGTGCAATCCATACTGGGCCTAACACCGTCTGAGCCCGCCTCATGCTGTATAGACATATATTTTGAATGTCAAACAAAAAGCACAAAATGACAAATGTGCAAAAATACATTGCAATAAGACATAACAGTAGTCAGCAAGTGCTGATAAAAGGTAATAACAAACACAGGGTATTTAGTCGATACGTTTTTTTGCAAAAAAATGTATACCAAGCTGCCTCACCAACGTCAAGGTAACCCGTATTGAAGCAGTCCCTATCTAATGTATTTAATACCTGAACATATGAACTGTGTCTAAATGAGCAGGATTAAGACAGGCGCTTTCTGGTATGGGCACGTGATGCAAGACAGCTCCTTATGTACATGTCACACAAGAGAGGGGTGGGGTCTCTCAAATCATGCATAAGCATGAAAAAAACTGGATTAAAAACACACATGTGACATGCACAATGTGAACAAGTCTGTTGGACCATGTTCACTCCACCCTGACTGAAACACAAACAAAAAGCACAAAATGACAAATGTGCAAAAATACATTGCAATAAGACATAACAGTAGTCAGCAAGTGCTGATAAAAGGTGATAACAAACACAGGGTATTTAGTCGATACTTTTTTTGCAAAAAAATGTATACCAAGCTGCCTCACCAACGTCAAGGTAACCCGTATTGAAGCAGTCCCTATCTAATGTATTTAATACCTGAACATATGAACTGTGTCTAAATGAGCAGGATTAAGACAGGCGCTTTCTGGTATGGGCACGTGATGCAAGACAGCTCCTTATGTACATGTCACACAAGAGAGGGGTGGGGTCTCTCAAATCATGCATAAGCATGAAAAAAACTGGATTAAAAACACACATGTGACATGCACAATGTGAACAAGTCTGTTGGACCATGTTCACTCCACCCTGACTGAAACACAAACAAAAAGCACAAAATGACAAATGTGCAAAAATACATTGCAATAAGACATAACAGTAGTCAGCAAGTGCTGATAAAAGGTGATAACAAACACAGGGTATTTAGTCGATACTTTTTTTGCAAAAAAATGTATACCAAGCTGCCTCACCAACGTCAAGGTAACCCGTATTGAAGCAGTCCCTATCTAATGTATTTAATACCTGAACATATGAACTGTGTCTAAATGAGCAGGATTAAGACAGGCGCTTTCTGGTATGGGCACGTGATGCAAGACAGCTCCTTATGTACATGTCACACAAGAGAGGGGTGGGGTCTCTCAAATCATGCATAAGCATGAAAAAAACTGGATTAAAAACACACATGTGACATGCACAATGTGAACAAGTCTGTTGGACCATGTTCACTCCACCCTGACTGAAACACAAACAAAAAGCACAAAATGACAAATGTGCAAAAATACATTGCAATAAGACATAACAGTAGTCAGCAAGTGCTGATAAAAGGTGATAACAAACACAGGGTATTTAGTCGATACTTTTTTTGCAAAAAAATGTATACCAAGCTGCCTCACCAACGTCAAGGTAACCCGTATTGAAGCAGTCCCTATCTAATGTATTTAATACCTGAACATATGAACTGTGTCTAAATGAGCAGGATTAAGACAGGCGCTTTCTGGTATGGGCACGTGATGCAAGACAGCTCCTTATGTACATGTCACACAAGAGAGGGGTGGGGTCTCTCAAATCATGCATAAGCATGAAAAAAACTGGATTAAAAACACACATGTGACATGCACAATGTGAACAAGTCTGTTGGACCATGTTCACTCCACCCTGACTGAAACACAAACAAAAAGCACAAAATGACAAATGTGCAAAAATACATTGCAATAAGACATAACAGTAGTCAGCAAGTGCTGATAAAAGGTAATAACAAACACAGGGTATTTAGTCGATACGTTTTTTTGCAAAAAAATGTATACCAAGCTGCCTCACCAACGTCAAGGTAACCCGTATTGAAGCAGTCCCTATCTAATGTATTTAATACCTGAACATATGAACTGTGTGTTTTTAATCCAGTTTTTTTCATGCTTATGCATGATTTGAGAGACCCCACCTATCTCTTGTGTGACATGTACATAAGGAGCTGTCTTGCATCACGTGCCCATACCAGAAAGCGCCTGTCTTAATCCTGCTCATTTAGACACAGTTCATATGTTCAGGTATTAAATACATTAGATAGGGACTGCTTCAATACGGGTTACCTTGACGTTGGTGAGGCAGCTTGGTATACATTTTTTTGCAAAAAAACGTATCGACTAAATACCCTGTGTTTGTTATTACCTTTTATCAGCACTTGCTGACTACTGTTATGTCTTATTGCAATGTATTTTTGCACATTTGTCATTTTGTGCTTTTTGTTTGTGTTTCAGTCAGGGTGGAGTGAACATGGTCCAACAGACTTGTTCACATTGTGCATGTCACATGTGTGTTTTTAATCCAGTTTTTTTCATGCTTATGCATGATTTGAGAGACCCCACCCCTCTCTTGTGTGACATGTACATAAGGAGCTGTCTTGCATCACGTGCCCATACCAGAAAGCGCCTGTCTTAATCCTGCTCATTTAGACACAGTTCATATGTTCAGGTATTAAATACATTAGATAGGGACTGCTTCAATACGGGTTACCTTGACATTGGTGAGGCAGCTTGGTATACATTTTTTTGCAAAAAAACGTATCGACTAAATACCCTGTGTTTGTTATTACCTTTTATCAGCACTTGCTGACTACTGTTATGTCTTATTGCAATGTATTTTTGCACATTTGTCATTTTGTGCTTTTTGTTTGTGTTTCAGTCAGGGTGGAGTGAACATGGTCCAACAGACTTGTTCACATTGTGCATGTCACATGTGTGTTTTTAATATATTTTGAATGTGTACGCTATCCATACATGTTATCCGGGGATACGGTACCCTTTCTAACCTTTGTGCAATGACGTGCAATCCATACTGGGCCTAACACTGTCTGAGCCTGCCTCATGCTGTATAGACATATATTTTGAATGTGTACGCTATCCATACATGTTATCCAGGGATACGGTACCCTTTCTAACCTTTGTGCAATGACGTGCAATCCATACTGGGCCTAACACCGTCTGAGCCTGCCTCATGCTGTATAGACATATATTTTGAATGTGTACGCTATCCATACATGTTATCCGGGGATAGGGTACCCTTTCTAACCTTTGTGCAATCACGTGCAATCCATACTGGGCTTAACACCGTCTGAGCCTGCCTCATGCTGTATAGACATATATTTTGAATGTGTACGCTATCCATACATGTTATCCGGGGATACGGTACCCTTTCTAACCTTTGTGCAATGACGTGCAATCCATACTGGGCCTAACACCGTCTGAGCCTGCCTCATGCTGTATAGACATATATTTTGAATGTGTACGCTATCCATACATGTTATCCAGGGATACGGTACCCTTTCTAAACTTTGTGCAATGACGTGCAATCCATACTGGGCCTAACAACGTCTGAGCCTGCCTCATGCTGTATAGACATATATTTTGAATGTGTACGCTATCCATACATGTTATCCAGGGATACGGTACCCTTTCTAACCTTTGTGCAATGACGTGCAATCCATACTGGGCCTAACACCGTCTGAGCCTGCCTCATGCTGTATAGACATATATTTTGAATGTGTACGCTATCCATACATGTTATCCAGGGATACGGTACCCTTTCTAACCTTTGTGCAATCACGTGCAATCCATACTGGGCGTGAGAACGGCTGGCGAGCTTTTAAGCAAGCTACAGCACCTGTCCAGACAAGTACAGGGATTCCCTAGCGAGGAGACTTATTTGATTGTTTTCAATGTTGGGACAGCAATTTTTGGGGAGCACTATACTCTGGAGAATGATAGATGGGGCCCACCATACACTGGAACATTCCAAAGGTGGACATCAGACACTGGAGCAGCATTTACAGGGCCCATTATACACTAGAGCATTAGAAATGGGGCCCATAAGACAGTGGAGCTTCATCCATGGGGACCAACATATACTGTAGCATTATGTGGAGCTCATCATATACTGTTTCAAACATTATATGGGACCAATGATTCTGTATGGAGAAATAGATGGGCCTCGTCATGAGATGTAAAAAGTGAGGTATTTTTCATTGTACTATACCGCTATTTATCTGCCGTATCGGAGCATGATGAGTTGTGGTATGTGTTAAAGGGGCGCTCTTTCGCCCAGGGCACATGAAAACCTGCAACCAGCCCTCCCCCCCCACAACTTTAGCCAAATAACACCCATT
The DNA here is from genome assembly GCF_039654945.1 of Dendrobates tinctorius. Lineage (NCBI taxonomy): Eukaryota > Metazoa > Chordata > Amphibia > Anura > Dendrobatidae > Dendrobates > Dendrobates tinctorius. The sequence goes on from NW_027362095.1 coordinate 143,325, forward strand.
TTTCAGTGCGTATCTTATATTATGAAGTTAATTAAGGTTGACAAGCTTAAGTAAGAAGAATTGATGCTTTTGGCATTCAAATGGGCACTGTTGGTGTGTTTCCTGTCCTCCTCTCACTGCCGATTTTTATTCCCCATTGACTTACATTGGGTTTCGTGTTTGGGGACGACCCCGACTTTTCCCTATAATCGGACGATCTTGCTCGACCCGACTTTTGGAAAAGTCGGGTTTCACGAAACGAAACGCGACCCTAAAAAACCAAAAGTCGCTCAACTCTAGTCCTCAGTTCGAAACTGGGCAGAAACACAGCGTTTCTCTTGCAAACTAGCGCTTTTGACAATGAGTGCTTGATCTTTAATGCTTGCCATGACCACAGTAAACGCTCTTGTCTGTTTACTGTAGTGTAGTGATTGTCCTGTTTGCCATCCTCCTGAAAGTTCCCTGTTTTGATCCCGGGCAGAAACATGTGGCTTTTCTTTATTTTGATCACAAATGTATATTGTTGGCTTAATTAGCCTTAGTTAGCATATTCTATTGCTGGTTTAATGAGCATTACTTTTACCAATGTGATTATTTCTACCCGTTTTTGCTTTTGGCAAGCATTTGTGTTTTTGACAGTGTCTAAGTGTTCCTAATTCAAGTAACACCTGATAGGATCAAGGTGCGAAAGCAGGCATCTAGGTGCTTTTTCTTTTTGGCTTTTGGACAAAGGCATGAGAATGTTTTGTGGAGCATGGTTTTGTTTCCCTGTTTGTTCTTTTTCTCCAATAGCCTGACAAATGAAAGGTTCCTGTGTTGCAAAATGCACTTTGTCCTGTCTTCAGACATAGAGGAAGACCTCTTGACTTTGGCTGGATGTTTTTTTCTTTTTCAAGTTCATTTCAGCATGTTTAAACATCTTTAGGTTTGCATGGAGTTTCTTAAGTGTAGTGGTTGTCACTTTCACCTCACACGCGAACGGTACACAGTTCGAAACTGGATAGAAGCATGACATTAGTCGTTGATGTTAAACCTTTTGACGTTGAGTCTTTGTTCTCGATGGCTCGTCATGACCACAGTAACCTTCTGCAGCTGGTTTCTGTAGTGTAGTGGTTATCACGTTTGCCTAACACGCGAAAGGTCCCCAGTTCGAAACTGGGCAGATACACGCTGATAGGCTGGGTTCACATTTACGTATTACAGCGCATGCATTTTTTTTCTCCTATACTTTGCATGGGATGCGCTTATGTGCGCATACACATGCGTTTGTACTCTTTTTACCGCGCATGCGTTTTTTTGCGGTATGCGCTCGGGCGCACAAAATGCAACCTGTTGCATTTTTTGAGCGTCCAACTTGCCTCAAAACAATGCATGCACGCGCAATGCATTTTTTTACAGCAAGACACCCATTATAAGTCTATGGTGAGCATATGTGCGCATTGGCATGCTTATGTATGCTTTTTTTGCACATGCGTTTTTTTTTTTTAACCATTAGTTTAGACAATGGAATTTAGGGGTTTGGGTTAGAGTTAGGGTTAGTTAAGGGGGTTTAGGGTTAGGGTTAGGGTTAGGGTCAGGGTCAGGGTTAGGATCAGGGTATGGTTTGGTTAAGGGTTAGGGTTAGGGTCAGGGTCAGGGTTAGGGTTAGGATCAGGGTATGGTTTGGTTAAGGGTTAGGGTTAGGGTTAGGGTCAGGG